>NW_006798913.1:2769645-2779199 GCF_000442215.2 Lipotes vexillifer | reverse complement strand
TATATATATATATATATATATATATACACACACACACACACACACACACACACACACACACACACACATATAACACATAACAAAATATATTCTCCAAAAGTGATGTATATACGGAGGAAAAGATTCGGAAGTACATGTATCATGTTGATATCAGTGTATCAGTATAACCTATCTCAAAAGAATTAGGTGTAGGTGATCAGAGGAGAACTTTAGCTTTATTGAAGATTTGATTATTTTTAAATAATGAAAATGTATATTAATTATATAATATAAAACAGTCTAAACAAATAATCCCAATTAATTGTTCCTTCTGGTTTTAATAGTTTTGTCCAAGAGGCATGATTTCACACTGTATCCATTAGGCAAGAGATACTGCCTGTCAAAGAGCTGGGAGTTGCAGAGTGTCCCCATTTTATTTATTTATTTATTTATTATTTATTTATTTATTTATTTATTTATGTATTTATTGGCTGCACCATGCATGCAGCATGAGGGATCCTAGTTCCCCAACCAGGGATCGAACCCTTGCCCCTGCAGTAGAAGCGTGGAGTCTTAACCACTGGACCGCCAGCAAAGCCCCAGAGTGTCCCCATTTTAATGCCTCTTTGAAAGACTTCTTAAGAAATCACCATGGTTCCAGGCAAGGCACCAATGATTGGATTCACCTTCAAAGATCCCTAGTACCAAGCTTGCAATAAGCACCTTGTCAAGCAGTTCTGCAGTGAACCAGGACTTGCCATGCGCCCTGTAAACTCTTAATGTTCTATTTTTTTCGGCACTGATATAGTGCTCAAAACAGCATCTTGCTTTTGGTAGGTTCTTTAAAATCTTATCAACTTGGTGCCTTTCCTTCTTAAAGGGTGGCTCCCTTAACATTTAGCTATTGCCTATATTTTCTTTCCCCCAAACCCAAGTTCAAATGAAAATCAACTGTGCTGGCTCATCGTGAAACAAGCAACATCTTTCAAAAAGTGTCTGCTCAACTTTCTTGCCAAGAACCTGAAGAGGACCAAAGAGGGAGGGTTTCTGCAGAAAATCTGGCAGGAGTGGTTCTGTGCATAGGCACCTGAAAAAGGAACTTAGTTTTTCCCATACAGGCAACACGTTAAGGTCTTCAACATGTGTTTGTGAAGTTGCTATTTTGTGTTAGACACTGTTCTAGGCTCTCCACAAAGAAGAAAGAAGAAAGAAATGAGGTATAGGCATCAAGAATGACCTGGGTTCTCCTGCACTGTTGAAGACTTTTAACATTTGAGGATATGCTTTGCAAAAAAAAGAAAAAAAATGCAACCAAGCAAACTTCTAATACGACTCTCTCCCTTCTTCCTCCTGGCCCCGTTCTTAGTTATGGAGTCTTCACACAGTATTTTATTGTAAAAGCCTAGTAGTATTACAGCATTTACTATTTATATTTGGATAATTTTAAAATTTCACTGGCATTTCAAGTCTCCTAAGTATCAAATTTTATGTTTATATTAACCCCCTGTCTTTCAGGCCAAATCCTATGAGACTTTTTCCCGTCTGCTTGATTACTAACTATTGAAAGGTTAAGTCTCATACACACAAACCAGCTACTTTCTTTCTTCTTATTATCAAAATACGAACACGTTCCAAAACCATCTACTGCATATTTCACAGAAATGGGTGCCAATGACACACCTTTTAAAAAGAAAATATTGGTCTATATTAGAATAATTTTGTACTCTAAATGGTGTTAGGAAACTGGTGAAAAGTTACGTGATTTCTGTGCCATGTGTTTTATTCATCTCTAGTTATAGAAGCACATTTGTTACTTGTGGTCAGGAAGGGAAGATAAATAGAGTTCACCAATAGGGAGAAGGATTCGGATGATTTCAGTTGCTGGAACGCCTCTGCCAGAGTCATTATGAGCTCTAATAATACGTAGGCAACTTATCCTTTTTCCTTTGTAATTTCCTCAAAATTTATTTACTAGTCTATTCAAGATTTAACAAATCTTTTTCTTAATGCAGTCTGCTACATTAAATTAAAAACATTTCAACCCATTTCAGAACCATTCTACATGGAAAGAAAAATATACAACTTTGACAGGCTAGTATTTACAAGGAAGAAAAGGTCTTAGAAAGTTATTTTTCTCCATCTTTCATATTAAGCCATTACAATTTTTGCCAAACTAAATATCTTGTGAAGATTTTTATAAAATAGCCTTGTAATAAGGCACTAATATCATGTTTTACTTTCAAGTGAAAAAGACAGTTAAACTCACTTCATGGAAAATTATTTTAAAACATGGCTTTCTGTGTAGCATGTAATTCAGTATAATGCAATTCCGTATAGAACTCTTCCCTCTGCTTCTGTTGCTAGATGCACAAAACAGACTTCTTTCTAACACGATTCTCCTGTACCCGCAGTCTAGGAGGGTTCCAGTGAGCTCCACTTAGTATTTTTGTTGAGTGTCTCAGGTTCAAGAAAAATCCTATATATTCTTGTTTCATTTATAATCATTTATAATCTTATCTATCACTCATGCATATTGGAGTAATAAAAAATTACAATATGACTTGTCAGTCTCTAGCAATTGGGAAAAAAATGAAGATTTTTTTCAGGAATAATGGCAAACACTGTCTAAATGTGTCTTTTTGGAAGAGCAAAACTTCTAATTTTCTGAAATACCCTATGCAGAGGTCATATCTGTTTTGTTCACCAGCTCATTCACTGTGCCTTACAAGTACACTGCATATGGTGGCCATCAACATAGAAGAATACACATTTTACAAATGACAAATATGCCATACTAAGTTGGAATGTTCTAGGGCAAGGTTTCCCCTTCAAATGGGTTTATTTTTCATGGATAAGACAATTCCTAGGAATAAAATAGCCATCATTTTCATCTAAGAACAGCTTATGAAAATTTGTTGTACCAGGACTAAACAAGGTACTTAGTGGTATAAATTATATTATTAAATTACTTCAGATTTTCTCAGATGAGTTCAGATGGACTGTACTTTTATCTCCCTTTCTATCAATTAATAGATTAAATTGCAAGCACAGTGGGATCAATTGTGCATTTGTAACATTTTGTTCGATTTCACATATGCAGGTATGTGTACACACACACTCAAAACAAATTATCTAGATAACAGCACTCCAAATAGTTAATGGAAATATAAATATTATTTCAGTTACCATAAAATCTTCCCTGCTTCTCTTGTCATAAAAAATTTAAACTTCATGATTCACATGTACTGTTTTAAGTACCAAAGTAACCTTTTTATTTTGAGTATACCTGGTTACCCATCTATATTTGAGAGGCCCTGGAAAGGTCAGCTCACAAGTTGTGGAGTTCAGTTTTGGTTAGCCTTTGTCGATGTAGGCATTCCGTAATTTTATTACTGCCAGCTTGATTTTAATTTGAACTGCATCTTTCAACATATGAAGGCAAGTCTTACTTACAGTATTTTAAAATGAATTACTGAGTGATTTGCTGATGAAACATTTGGGGGATGCGAGAAATACCATTGGATGATTTAATAGACCAAATGAAGGTATATCCAGAGGGTAAATTTATTGTGGCTACTTGATTTGCAACACATGACCCCACCACTTTCTGTGCAGAACTGCTGCTCTGGTTTTTGCTTACCTCCAACACTGGACATTCTGGAGGAATCCTGATGAGAGCCGGATTTATTGCGGTTTTGATTTTTCCGTTTGTTGGCTGCTCTCACAGATCGGAGAAGTATCTCGCTAGCCTTGAAAAAGGCCACCATGAATGGTTGTTTTGACTGAGGCCCGTGTCTTCCCACGAGACCAGCCGACTTTACATTGATGCTGTGTCCTAGAACAGAGCGAAGGAGCACTGGGTTTATGAAGAAGAGATGAAGTTTACCTGATGAGAATGAACTCAGAGGGTACTTGCGAAAAGGGAGATGTTTTAAAACACTATCAGAATGTTTTCTTTGCAGGCCAAAGATTCTTATAAACATGGAAAGTTTACTATTACAGACAATTATCCATGCTTGGTTTTCCATTTTGTATCCCTCTTTGCCCACAGAACACCGTCAGGCCTTCACTGATAGTCTCTTCTCAGACCTGGAAGTTGGCAATGTTCTAAATGGAAAAGCTTGACTCCCATTAGCCTGGAAATGTCCATGTTAAACAGTAATTTCAAAAAATTAGCTACAGGCGCTTCTGCATTAGGTGCAGAATTTTCCTCCAGGTGATAAAATTTTCCTCCATGTGATAAAATCTGAATGGCTGGTTGGGTGTTTCTCTTTTCACCAGCTTCTTTGGAGACTTTCCAGTGTTAATTAGTGTTGATAGCCTCGCCTCCTCACCTCTGGCCTGTGCCCAGCGATCTTTACAAAGCTGTGATCTACTTAAAGCTCTTCAAAGATCCTTCCAGAACCCCTGCTGGGATGGAGATTTGCTGTAAGCTCCAGGTCTTTCTCCGTGTAAAGGATTTTGAAGCAAACATGAAAATTACGGAATCCCTCCCCTTCTGAACTTGGACATGCCCGAATTATGTTTAATGAAAGGATTTCAGAAGATGCAAACCAAGCCTGGAGATGCTCAGGAAAGGAGAAAAATTCCAGGTGAGCTTGGATACTCACCTAGGTCTCTAAACCAGCCTGTGTCCCAGACCCTTTTGAGCCCTTGGAGTGGTTGTTTATCAGAAAAGGAGTGCACCCAGGGCCTGGGCAGGAATGGGTGAGAAGTGTCCTAGAGACCAGAAGTAGATGTTGATAAAGTATTTCTCCTTCTGAGATAGCAATAATAATTCTTATCATTATAAATGATAAGTATTATCATTATAAAAAAACGTGTTTGGAACACATGCTGTGTACTCTAGGCATTTTTCTAAGTGTTTTCCATGCATTATTTAATGTGATTCCACAAATACCTTAGGAGTTAGGTATTACTGTTTCCCCCTTTTTACAATTCACTCTTGCTATGATCTTCTCATTTAAAATAATTACCACAGAAAATTACATATATGTATATATGTGTGTGTATATATAAAGAAAACCGTTAGCTGATATTGAATTCAATGAAAATCACCCAGAGAGGACGAACTGTTTAACCTTAAGTTGTACCTTTAGGTGAGAATTACTCAAAAGTCATGCAAAAAAAAAAAAAAAAAATTCTACTCCAGATACAGAAGTTAACAATCTTTTCAGAGTAATATATCATGTGGTTTCAAATATATGCATGATTGGCCCTGCCTTGCACCCAGAAAGATGTGCCGGTTTTCGTAAAATATTTATTCAGTCATGACTGTGGAGTAGCCTCAGTCCATTCTAAGACCTGACCCACCTTGGAAGAAAAGGGAACAGGTCCCTAAAATCAATGGCATTTTAGCAAATAAACTCTTGCTCTTAAAACAGTTTATTTTGGCAGCATAAACACTTTTGTGTATACTTGTATTGTGCAGGGACCCTCTACCATCAGAAAAGGAGACTGTGTTATGTGAGTCTGTGCAGCTGTTGGGAGGAACACAGAGGTCCTTTAAATGTGGAGATATTGGTTTAAAAAATGCGTGTGTGTCAATGCAGGCAGCATCCATCAACGTCCCCAACAATTGCTCATTGGGAAAACTTGTTGCTTTCTTACAAATATGAAAATGGCCACCGGCTTCCCAAATGCCACTTCACTCTGTCCTAGCAGAGAAAGAACTTCCAAATAATCAGAGCAGTAAACCTTAAACAAATAAGCGTATGGGTTTCTCTTTTAAATGCAAACTTACAGTGGCTCCATGCCAGAGTCTATATTTCTTAGAAAAACTATATCACTGGCATAAATGAAAGAGGCAGTTTGATTTGTGGTTGGAGTAGTTTCCATTCTACTTCCACTGTAACAAATGTATTAATTCAGCTCAGACTTCCTCCTTCTGGCAGCCTTTTTGCTGTAAAAAGAGAAATTAGAAGTTCCAGCCAAATACCATACCTTGAACTGACCCACCTCAATACATAAACACTTTTACAACATGTTTATTCAGGTGTAGCACTTGAAATTGGTTTAAGATGTTTCCAGTGACAGAGAGTGCAGCAAAAGAAAAAAAAAAAAACAGAACTGAGAAACTTGACTGTGATGGAAAAGAATAACTGGTGATCTGTTCTTTAAATTTTGGATTTTTTTTTAAGTCTTGGAGCACAACATAAAAAGTATTTGTTGAGCTCTAAGTCTGATGTTTTAATGAAGTGATAATTTAACAGGAAAAAAATTTTTACTTGTATACATGGATGACTGCAGAAATCACTTTTAATATATGATCTTTCTAATACTGAAATAGGTTGCCACACGATGGCCATGAATGGAATGCAGTAAAATCAGTTTTCCATTCATTACAATACACACTGACCCTTTTCCAGTTAAATAAGCATTGAACCCAGAGTTCCAAGTTTCCTTGGGTTTGCAAGAGGATTCCTTTTGTTATTATTCGAAAGACTTTCAATATTTTCATTTTATCTGTGGAGAAAGAAGACTGCTCTCAAGATTTATATTTTGAAAACTGTAAAGATGTGTGTGACAAATATGGGTTTCTTGGGCTTTACAAAGGTAGATATTGTGTGTGAAGCAAAGTCCCCTTCAAAGCAACGTGAACTCCCTTTAAAATAACTTTTGATATTATTAAGTTTCCTCTTGGTTTCCTTTCCACTTCAGCAATGATGTGACTATTAAGATTCCATAAGTTCATACTTACTCAGTGGTTCTTGATCTTGAGCTACACTGTGGAAGCATTAACTATATGACCTTGTCCTTCAGACACATTATACCTCCCTTGATTATGTTGACTGAATCTTTTGAATAGGGCTGAATATTATTTTTCTTAGAAGTGCTAATAGAAACCCAGACTATATTGCAGGTATTAAAAATAGTGACTATTTTGTAAAATCTATTTAACAATGTTGAATTTTATTATTAAAGGTACAGGATGTTTTAGATACTGCAAATATATCAGTAAAGAAACGTACCTAAAACATTTTGATTTAGGAAAACTCTATGTAGGTGTGTATTACTGTGGTTTTATTTTTCAAAGCTAATCTTCATTTTTGACTTATTAAAAAAAGTAGGTAGGAAACATATATGCATTAAGGATTGAACATACAGTGGATAGCAAATGCAAACTATTATATATAGGATGGATAAACAACAAGGTCTTACTGCATAGCACAGGGAACTATATTCTGTATCCTGTGATAAACCATAATGGAAAAGGATGAAAAAGAATAAATATACATATGTATAACAAAAAATAAAAAAGAATATACAGTGGAAATAAACATAACCTGAGGTAATAAAAAGAGCATTAAAGTAAAAGGGTGATAAGGGACACCAGTTTGAATCCAAACTTAATCATTTTAAGATTCAGACAAGTTTAGGCATAGCTAGAACATGGGTAAGCTAAATTCACCAGGCATATATAGAAGAGAATAGAAAAACCTGAAGGGAGAGAACTCATCGCAAGGAACAGGTGAACCCCTAGAGCACAGATTCAGAACAATGTCCCAGTGAGTATAAGGAAGCAGGGATTTTGAGTCTGTAACTCGGTGTTCCTTCTGGCCTTGCTCCAATGTTTGCATGATTAACTTCTTAAGAACCAGGGGATTCAAGAAAATCTAACAGACCTATTTTTACCCAAAGTCCCTGTAAAATCCTGGGAGGGCAAGGGAGCCCTACTTTGGAGTTTGGTTAATGGTGTGATGCAAGTGGTGGCCAAAGATTCTTCCTACTTCAGAAGAGTGGCTTCCAAGTAGCTCCACAATGGTACAAGATGGCAGCACCAGAATGTAGGTAGGTCCAAGATGAGTTCCTGTACCAGCATCAGCTTCAGAGAGTGGTAGCAGTTCAAAGGCAAGCAAAGCAGGAATTTCATGGCATTGGGAGTTTTAAGGTGGAACAAAAACTGTCCCAAAGTGAGAGGCAGGGCAAGCGATGGGATGAAATGGTCCTAGAACAAGAGGACACTTCCCTTGTGTGACATCTGACGTTGTACACTAGGAAGAGGGAAGGGTAGTGACCTGCTAAATGGGTGGGGTAAGAGCAAGAGAGGGAGAAGAACTTGACTGCTGGGAGTCGTTCAAGTTTAAATACACATGGCATCTCCCACACAAATGGGAGAGGAGATAGAAAAGGTTCTTTGAAGGATATACCAGCATTCCAGTGATTTCACTGATGGCAGCTGGACCCGAAGAAACATGGTGCCCAATTATCCCAGGTTTCTGTATCACAGAATTCTTGGATCATAAAATAAAAGGGTGATGAGAAAAAATATGGGGGTCCAGAGTTTTATATGGGCAGAGGTATCATCTCTTGCATTTATGAAAAGAATATGCCCATTAAATCTTTCCATGTGAATGTTTTTTAGAACTATTCCTATCCTGGCCATCTTGTTTTCATCTCGAAATTACTCAACAGGTACTGAGGGAAGAGAAGCAATTTGAGAAGCAAATATATGGGCATTTCTCAGTTTTATTAACTACAGAATGAATAAAGGTGGGGTTAGGATGGTATCATCTAAAGAAATAATTATTCTTTTCACACAGGTATCAAGAAGATAGTATGTGAGGCTGGCGCTTTGACTTACACATTTTGCCATAACTGAAGATGGACTCAAGACATCCAGATCTTCTCCTCTGATCCTTATGACTTTATATAAGCCTGGGGGTCAGGGAATTGTATTCACATCTGCCTAAGGACATAACTAACTATTTTCAAATTTAGAATCATCGAGACAGTAGGCTGGCAAACCAAAGAGCCATCCCCCAACTCACTAGTTTTGTATTTCAGACCATCCTTTTTAGAAAATGTGACTTTCAAAATGTTTATTTCTTTAAAAACAGGGTTATTAAAGGAGCCTCTGACAAAACAGCTGTTTAGAGACATGTTGATGTTATAAGGACAAGTGGTTCCAAATATGAGCATTTAGTTTCCCTCCAGAATACACAATTTGAAAAACATTCACTTGAGGATTTATCAGAGTCTAAACGTTGATATCACTATAAGATGTTAGCATAAATTCCACTGTTTTCTTTCCTATAAACCCACAGTATTGAACACTTAACCCAAAACACCTGTGATGAAACTTGTGTGCAAATTATGTATTCTTCATTTCGAAAGACGCTTACAGCATCCTTTGTGGACTAGTTCACAGAAAACAAATCACTGCGCTCTTTCTCATTCACATATTCTCTTGCTCTTTGCTTAGTTTCAATCTGTGATTAAATCTGATTCTGGTACTCTTAAATTATAGTTTCCGTGGCTCTAAATTATACTGGAATTGTACCCTTTTTAGAAACAGATGATTTAAAATGTGCAGAATTCTCTATCCGGCATATAGACTAAATCATTTTTATATCAGATTTTAAGGAATGTGGGGGAGATAGAATTTTGTCTACTTAAATTCCATATACGTTTTAACTCAGTGAAATCTCAAATTAAGCAAATTGTAATCTTGCTATGAATTTCAACTATGTCATACTTTGATGAAAAATTTGCATAGTTTCTAGTTTTATAGTAAAAGCACAGACCTACTGCCAGATATTTGAAGTACCATAAATAAAATTTTACATTCCTGC
>NW_006798913.1:2758438-2769620 GCF_000442215.2 Lipotes vexillifer | reverse complement strand
ATTCCTGCTCAGAATTTTCCTGATTTTAAGATGGTTTACATTGCCTTACAATCTCAAATGAAAACAATGAAAAGCTGGGATTTTAAACTATTTCAGTGATACTGAAAACTCCCAGTAATGTGGTACTGGTTAAAAAATATATTGGTATTGAACTTCAGAGTACAAGGTAGTTAGATTATTTTTTAGTGATTCTTCATGGTGATTCTGGGCTTCTGTTTAACAAGCCAGGCTCATCATGCAATTTCTTTGCTAGATCTTTTCATTCTCTTCTTTATCCCAACATTTAAAAGAGTAAATTAAAAAATAACCACTTTGTTCTATATAATTATATGTTGACAATTATACAGTCATTATTAAAAAGTAACAGGACTTCCCTGGTGGTCCAGTGGTAAAGAATCTGCTTTACAGTGCAGGGGACACAGGTTCAATCCCTGGTCAGGGAACTAAGATCCCACATGCCGAGGGACAACTGAGGGACAACTGTGTCTACACACCACAACTACTGAGCTCATGCACCTCAACTAGAGAGCCTGCATGCCACGAACTACAGAGCCCACACACTGTGGAACCTGCACGCCACAACTAGAGAGAGAAAAACCTGCACTCCACAACTGGAGAGAAGCCCATTGCCACAATAAAAGATCCCGTGTGCCTCAATGAAGATCCCGTGTGCTGCAACTAAGACCCGACACGGCCAAAAATAAAATAAAATAAATAATAAATAAATAAATACAAAAATAAAAAATATCAAAAACAAAAGAAGGGTCAAGTGTAATAACATGTGTGAATACGGATAAGATTCTGTAGCTGATGATAGAGAAGAAACATTGGGGGTATGACAGCCACAGAGGGCAACAGGGGACCATATTCTGATGTGCTAACATGAATGGTGGGTTGAGTATTATCTGCAGACAAGAAATGTAGCTACAATTCCTGGTAAATTCCTGGTAACACTGCAATAGAAGAAATTCATTTTCCTCTAGGATTGGGGTATGGGAAGGATAAAGTTTAAAGGAGGAAGAGATTTTTTAAAGAGTTTCCTTTCTTTCTAAAATGTTTATAGAAGGGATTCTCATGCCCTGCCATCTGAGAAAGTCATGGAGATTAGTAAAGAAATTGGGATATTTGGTCAGAAACACGGGTATGATGGCTCAAAGCATGATGGGGGGAAAATGCAAATAGTTGAGAACTGTAGCTCAAGAAATTTCTGAAAGGTGGGGTGGGGGGTTGCCTGGAGGAAGGAAGGCCAAGAAACATAAAGGAGCAGGGCCAGAGGTTTATGCCTTGTTGGGGAAGCTTTCCAGAATATTCAAATTTTTTATTGAACTGAGGGTGGGGCTGAGATGATGGAAAAAGTTTAGTCTCCTTCCATGGGATGTGGTCTGAAATGTGGAGGTTTACTGTCTCAGGCATGACAAGTCCCACAAATGCTTTTTACCGGGGCCCTCTTTTCAGCTAGTGGAAATATGAATCTCAAACTAGGAATTGTAGTTCACCTTCACATAAGCACTTACTTACTTTTTAATAGCTCCTCTCTTTATATAGAGAGCCTTTCCCCTGAGGCCCTATGAGTTTTACAGACATCATCTGTCACATGCCCCCAAAAGATTGGTTAGCTGTTGATCTTACAGGTCTCATTTATTTTAAGAAAGCAGAAACATTCTTTTCACAAAACCATGGGAAGAGTGAATTATTTTTAGTCTCTTTTCCAGTTATTATGTGACTTCTTAAAATAAAAAAATGTGTACACACACACATATACTTCTTTCCTTTAAAATCACAGTGGAGTTAAATAAAACTATAATGAAAGCAGGGTTTCAGCAGAAATCAACCAAAACGTCTTCAAAAACTATTTTTACGTGTTAAGATATCAATGAAGAAAAGCTTTTAGACATCAAACTCATTTGAGTTTGTTTCATAGCAGTGAAATTAATTTCAGACTCTGCATTTTATCTCTAGTGGATTAATGTAGACTTTGCAACGAACTTAATGCAGTTACTTGGGAAATTTATGAGTGTCTAAAGGAAACATTCTTTTTTACCAGCTTATATGATATATTATTCAAAAAGAACTTTTATCATACAGAAAAACATAGTTCATTAAATGTTTGACCTTCTCTTTCAATTTGATACATGAACCTGTGAAATGATCATAAGCTATGTCTAGAATCTTTAGAATAGTGAAGAACTACCAAAATGGAGGAGAAATAAATCATTTTGATACTTAATAAAGAGAAAGAGTGAAAGGAATTAAAAGGTGTTTTCCAAAATACATAGTGAAGGCCTGATACTGAATATGTAATGTATATACCATGATAAGTGACTACTTTTTGCCAAAAAAAGAAAAAAAAGTGGAGTTAAGACATTTGGGACTTAGTTCTTTCCTTCACATATGAAGATTGGATCACAAAACATTCTTCTGAGCAAAGAGAAGCAGAATCTTTCTTCGCTTTTTCTCATGTCTCTGGCAACAGCAGAATGTGAGCTGGCCTGCCCCATATAAGGGACCAAGTGAGACCTCACGCCACTATAATTTCATGGTGGACCCCAGAGCAAAAGCATCCTTCTGACCTGTCCACATGCAAAATAACAGTTGGGTTCCCAGGGTGTTTACCTTTTGGTCAGCATGGGTCAGAATCAAATCTGATCTCACAGCCTAAATAGAACTATCATGTTTCTATCAGTTTATCACCTCACAGAGAAGTCATCTGAATGCCTCCACTCATAAATAGAGCTGGTACCCAAAAGTCATAACAAGCAAGCCTTTCAAAAGCATCAGGGAAATTGGGATTTGAGAAGATGAGCCAGTTCAGTCCTTCTGAAGTTAAGAAAGAAGCAACAGCTGCCATTTTGAAGCTTGGTAATTTATCAGTTGTTTTACATACATCATCTTATGTACTCCTCCCCAAAAAACAATGGTTACATTTTTAAAATGAATAAAATAAGACTCAGAGAAGGGTCATGTTTTTAACTCAGCCCTGTCGACCCTAAGTACTACCCTATTCCTTTAAGTACACAGAGTTCCCCTTTGTTAGAGATTGTTTAGGGCTGATGCCTTCCTGTTTGGTCTCTGCTCCCCACCTTGAAAAGATTGGAGGAATCCACCCATCTCCTGGGTCTGGCAGTGATACACACATTGTGTTTGTCAAGGACACTGTGGTAGCTGCTGGTTTTGTGATGTTTAAGGTCAGACTTTCCTTCATAAGTGGGAAGACCATTCAACACTCCTTCCAACCATGACAACACAGGTGGTCCCCCCCCCACTCTCCATTTCCCTCAAATTGAAACTTGACAAGTTTGACTACAGAGAAGTTGGAATCTATGTTCAAGGAGACATGTAATTTCCCTATCAAGGTATTTTCCATCTAATTTCAAGTTTTGATCCCCACTTGTAATATATACTGTTGGCTTTGGCGGGTAGATGCTTTGGTTTGTTTTGGTTTTCCTTTGTCCCTGTGAGTCTACACCAGCTGAGTCAAAGTTTAGCATCAGCACCAGTGACTGGTGAAGCCTTAAACGACTAAAGGCTCTTTCTTCTTCCCATTGTGCTCTGTACTTGTGAAGCAAAACCAGCACTGCCCTTGTTCTGCAATATGTCTTTAAGAAATATGTTCAGCGATGTTAAAATTATAGGGGAAAGAACAATGGAAGAGACGGAGTTAACTCAGAACGATGAGAATACAGAGAATCTCATATTCTGCATGTCCCCAAATCAATACTACCGTGAACATATTTACCCCTCAGATCATTAGTCAAAGCAGAGTTAGAGCCTAGAATAGAGAATATAACAAATGACAAAAACTGGAATATGTTTCTGACCCTGGGATTTGTTTGGCAAGATGGGTGCTCCACAGTTACTGTTTTGAATTAGGGAAAATCCAAAACAGAAATACAGATGTCGCCAAACACTTCCATATCCCTTTTCATTAAGGGAAATCTAAAAAATGGTAAAATACCTCTTTCACCAGATAATGAAGGAGGACTAACTCCTGTTTTATCCGCTTACTTTAAATCATTGATTTCAAAATTCTTTTCATGTATGTTTTTAGGTTGTGATGCTAAAATTTGGATAAGCAAATGATGTTTACCAAGTGTCTCTCATTCAAATATAAACATACTATAACTTAAAACAAGGAAGTTACCTTTAAGACCTGGTTTTAAAACATTGTATATATAATAGACATAGTAAAACAGCAAATCCAAGTTTTCCAATTTATTACTGATTATATTCTATAGTTAAATCTATTTTTAAAGAAAAACCATTTTCTCTCTACCAATCATTATACAAAATTAAACTAGGCTCTGGAGGCCCATTTCAGAGTACCAACCAGAGAAAAATATAATAGAGATACAAAATGGATATAGAGATTTAAAAAGAAACCAGCATCGTGATTCTTCATTTTCCAAAGAACTGAGGCATCTGTAAATTACATTCAAACCATTTTGTTCAAAATATGAGGTTTTAGCAAAGCAGTTATGGCTCACCCTCTGCTCATAGGGAAACGAAGTTAAAAATCAAAGCTAAACACAGTGAAAAATTAAAAATGTGTTTTATTTGCCAGAGATTTTTCTTTTCAATTTTTTGAGGAAAAAGTTACCTCAATATGCGTTCCCCAAAATACAATTCAGGGAGTCCTCTTTAGGGCTGGAATAATACCAGGTCACCTTCAGCCTTGATGCTGGGAAGGGGGAATGGCGAGATGAGAGAAAGGATAAATTTCATCCAGACTTGTTACAAAATAATCAATTAATATGTTTTGGAAACTGCATGCTTGACTAGCATGCAGTTTGCTGCACCGTGATTGAAACTACAAACTTGAGTACCAGTTGACACTTAAAAAGGATGGTGGGGGAGGTAGACATGAGGATTCTATGATGGGGAGTGTGGATTAAGGACAGTAAAACAGAGGAGATAAAACAGGGAAGGAGAACCTAGCAAAATACATTAGTGAGCCACACAGGGCACAAAAGGAGGGGGACATTCGTTACAGAATTCAAAACAAATTAAATTTGGCTAAATTTAATTACATGTTGAAGCTGATCACTGGAAGGAAAATAGTTACTTTTTTTCTTCTTTTCAGTCTATAAATTTATCAAATTCATGATAATTGTGTAAGGAGCCAAAAGAAATACTGAAATACTTAGATTTAACAAAAAACAAAAAATATGGTAAAAATGCTGTTACCTGTTGTGGGTCAGATCACAGTTAAATTCCAGACAGAAAATATAAAAACCCAAAGGTAATTACCAACAGATCCAACATAAAGTTCAATTTTGTTCTATAACAATCATTATTAATAGCACTGTCCTGTTTGGAAATTATAAAAATGCATTAATTTTTTTCAGTTTGGAATTTATATAAAATTCATATCATTTGTGAGAGTCATAGTGTGTAAGATCTGGATAGGAAAACACATCATTTTTAGGTTCAAGGGTTAGATTCTTGAGCTTTCTAAGGCTAAGTTTCCTTGTGTACAAAATGGGAAAATAGTAAAGATAAAGTAGACATTCTACTTAAAAAGCTCACCAAATGGCTGGCATCTAATACGCTCAGGAAATATTAGTTTCCGTTAGTTATTAATATTATTTTGATTGACCACCACAGCAAATACATGGTTTGAATACTTATTTTATATGAACTACAGATGAACCTAGCAAATAAAACCTGAATTAATCATGAAAACTAAAAAATACGAAATATTAGCATGGAAGAAAAAAAAAGCACTGCCAAAATCAGGGTTTAAAAAAAGCAGCTATTTGTATAGACAGAAAATAAGTTTTGCTAAGTTGAGTGAGTTTGAAATACATAAAGTATAGTTTATAAAAATCATATATGACTAAGAGAATTAATAAGAACTTAGGTTGAACAAAGTAGAAATTTAACAGTGCTCCTATATTTATGTTTAGTTCTCTAGCCATGAGAGGCATATTGATGATTTTGCTCATTTTATGCAGTGGGAAAGGAGCAAAAATCTGAGCACACTGGAAGGATCTATGTTCTCTGATGTGCTTTAAGATATTACACAAGTTAGAAAATCCATAAGTCACAGCTTACGTGGGTTTGGAAAATTAACAAATACTGATCTTAAACCCCAGAGGAAATCTATATCATATTTATTTTCAGTAGAAATCTAATCATTTTTACCATAAAGATACAGGAATTCTTCTCAGTGGAAACTCTTCTGAATCATTCACATAAAATGACAAAAAAAAAAAAAAAAAAAAAAAAGATTTTCTTAGAAACTGACATATTGCCATAGATTTATTTATGTTTTAATGTTTTTAAAATTCTATAGAAATATGATAGAAACAGAAGCCATTTTTAAAAGTTCTGGAGAAATTTAGATTAAGTTTTACGTTTCGTTATGATACTGAAAAATATATTGTGTCACTTAAAGAAAAAGAAAATATAATCCTACTTAAATGTTGTAATAAGAGCTCTCTAGACACCTTGATAATTATAGATTTTCAGCTATGAACTTATCTGATCCTTCACGTGATCAGTTGGGAATTTGTTTATTCCTGGGTATTACCCTTATTTGTATACACACACACACACAAACACACACACACATTTATCCCAAAAGATGTCTAATATTTCTTACTTCCCTTTATCCATTTCTCCATCTCTGATTTTATATAATATCTTAAGTTTTGGTTTGAATGAAACTATTTAATACCAAGCTCCTTAAGATGGTACATATCTATTCACGGTACCCTCTCTGAATATAATATTTATATGTGTATAATTCTTAAAGTGTAAATATATAAATTAAAATTACCTGAGAAATTATCACAGGCAATATAATAATCCCTAGACAAAAGGTCAAATAAATAGTGAATTCTTCTAGTCACATGAGCTCATTCCCTCACAATACAAATAATTCCATAGCCATTAACTCCCAGGTCTTAGGCACTTTATTCTTATGCCCTCAATCTGCCCTTTTTTACACATTGATTTAATTTCTGGACTACAGGGAAAATTTAATTTTACTTATTCACTGTATTTATTTAAGTATTTGAAGATAACTATTCTTCAACTGTCCTCCTAATTTATTCTTAAATATTCATCCAAAAGTCAAGCAGGTATGCTCTAACTATCCTCAGCATTAAACATTAAATATAAAGAAGTACTTCATTTATACTAATATTTACGTAAAACAAACATAGGAGTATATGTTCCTTTTTCCTATCAGAACATTTAGCAAGATACATGATTTTTGCAGTTTCTTGGAAGTAGAGACTCTCATTTATTTGTTTGAAACCAATTGTCAGCACCATAAATTCAGCAACAGGGAGCCATATGGTTTTATGAACAAAAAAGACTTAATTGCTTTAAAAGATAAAGTTCAGATAAGGGAAGAGAATATTATCAAATCTCAAAATATTTAAGAGATCCTCCGATATGTGGACATAATTCAACTTTTTGAACTGAGATACATAATAATGAGAAACTGTAGTCAAAACAGCAGGACAAAAAGAAAAATATCACCCTTGATCTCTGAATTTCTTCTGCTACTTATTAGCACTATGTCAGCTGATATTCAGATTAACCAGCCGCATAGATCATTTGACCCTTGAGACAGATAAATAGTCATCTGACAACACAAGGGCTTAATTTGGAAAATTTTCCCCTGAGTTAAAAAAGACTGTGTTTGGGAATCTAAGGATAACACAACAAACTTATTTAATCAGATACTTGCATTGAAAAGCAGCAGATTCCAGGACTTAGTAAATTTAAGCAGATATCACATTAAGAACTCCTTATCTCTCTCAGACAGATGCTCACATTTAATAAAAGTAAAAGAATATCAAGTTAGTAACTCACATATTAATTTAATATATAATGACATGAGGACTTTAGATTATAAAATAGATTTTTCTAATTAGGAGTATATATTCTGTAATTCAAAAGATGTCATGGAATTTTTGAAAAATCTGATTTAAGACAGCATATTTAGAAGATACCACAGCATATTGCAATTTTGGAGAAAAATTTTATCAGTGCTTTAAACTACTCTTCACATAATAAGGAACAATAGAAATAAGCAACAGTTCAAGGTTGTAGAAAAAGAAAACCTAATCCCATTTCTTATTAATGTAGGTGTGGCAGTTGTCAATTTGCAAGAATGAGCCCAAAAATTCCAAGTGGAAGCGTAGAGAACATGGCAAAACCCTGGGTAATAAAAGTTTTAAAATACTCACTTTCAGTTTAATTGTACTGATAACTGAAGTTAAGACTCTTTTTATAATTTGAATAATAATATTGGTGGAAATAAAAGAGGATGAAATTGTTGGTGCTTTTAGAAAAGCTCTGAAATATCAATATGTTTATGTACATATATAATTTCTAAAAATGGAAGACAGAAAACTTTTGTGTACTAATAAGCAAAAAAATTTAAAAACCTATAAATTTACCCCTTTACAATGTCTGGGAAATATAGCTGCTAACCAACATGGGCTATATCCTGAGGAGGCAATAATTACAATGGTTTGTTTCCTTGACTTTCAAAGAAGTCTTCTTTGATGTGTTTCCAATCAATTCATAGAGTATCTTCATTTTCTGATTTTTTTAATGGGAAATATCACTTATGTAGTGGGGATTTTATGCAATTTGCTAAAAAAGTTAGCACAACATATATTAGGAGTTCTTGGGTCCCACTCTTTAAAAAAGACAATCAATGTTTTTTAACCATGTTTTCTATGAGCATTAAACTACTGCTTGTAAGAAGCCATGTTGATGTGTAACGTTTGCTAATAGGTTTACGAAGCCAAATGATAGTAATTTACACTGAGGCATCTCTGGGTTGAAAATTTTTTCTGATAGTTATGTATGCCAGCCTTTAATCAATTATCCTCATATATTACCCTATAACAAGGGTCGTTTCCCTTATATTCATTGATGCAGTTAGTTATCTCCCAAATAATCATGTCACTTTTTTATAAGAATAAAATTGTTGTGCCTCAAGAAAACTACCATATTAAGTACTAATAATTTGATATTCTCCAGTGCCTATGAAGACCTAGCCAATATAAACAATCAATTGATCATGACACATGTCTCTGAATGTTCATTTCTGTTGGCTTCATACCCTAGATCAGATGTATTTAAAAGCTTCTTACCAATAATCATTTCATCAACCAAAGTTTTTAGACTTGCACCTAATAACGTAACTATACACTATTCTTCCAACTCAAGATTTAAGAACATATATCAACAATCTTACCTCTCTCCAGTGGACTATCATTTGTGAATTTATCTAAAGTCTTATTAAATCATCTGTAAAGTCTCCACAATGAAAGAATTGATCTTAATTTAAGGAGTACCATGTAGAGTTAAGTCTCTATGCACTTTCTCTTCCAGTTCAACTCAAACACCTTTATTCCTGTCTCACCATGTTCCAGGTACTATTGCTTAATATAGTCTCACACTGTCCTTGGAAGGTAATTACCATTACACTCATTTAATTACCACTATGGCTAAAATGTAAAATATTTTGTCAGAGCCAAGATTTGAATCTAGTTTTCCTAATGATTTCTTCTTAGAATTTATATTTCCAGGATGGAGGGATCGATTCTATTTCTTTATTCTCTTCATTTAAATTAAGTATCAAAACCTTAAACTCTAAGTTATAACAATAACTATAAATTTCTTTATATTATATTTAAGCATTAATGATAATGAATTTAATTTGATAGTTTCATACCTCTGAAATTTTTTTTTTCCCTTGATTTGGCTACAAAATTTAGTGAAACTTTGAAATCTCTGACTTTAAATCTGAATTTTTACCTTGATATGCTTGGAAATTATGCCACAACTTTGTCCAAAGAAAAATGGATTTTAGAGTCTTATTTAAAAAGAACCTTATACTGTTTCTTGGACATTGAACAATACTCTGACAAAACAACATTTTGATGACTTGAATACAAATGAATCAGAAACATACGGATTGAATTTTCCTTGACATATAAGTGGGTTTGAATAGAAAGGAAAATGTCATTGGCAAAATTTACTCTGAGTATTGCCAAACCTAAAATGTCTGAAAACATAGGGTTTTTAAAAAGACATTCTAATGATCCCAAAAATACTATCTTTGTTTTTCCATCTCTAAATTATTCTATAAACCCAAATCTGAAAAAAATGAATTAATTTACTTGGAAGGTTTAAACTATATAAAGCATTAAACAATGGAAAATTACACTGTTTGGGGAGAAAACCCAAGTCTTAAAAGCTAGATTAAATTGCTATCTGGGTAATAAACTCTGTGTATGTATATATATATAGGACATATATATAGGAGATATATATATATATAGGATATAAATATATATATAGGATATGATACCAATTACTGTAGTTTTATTAACAATTTTAATAAGGATCTAACAAGCCAGGTAATTAATGTATGTTTATAATTTAGGGAACTGAACATCTTAAATTATAAGACAGACCTAAATCTACTCATTTGCTGCTAAAAAAAAAGAGTACCTATTTTATCATAGAGGGTTATTAACCACCATGAGGGAGTGTTAGAAAATTCTGAAACTGATTTAGCACAATTGGATACAACCACTTGTATGGAATTTCTAGATTTTGCCGTTAAGAAGCAGCAATGTTTCCTTTCCATTTGCTTGCTCATATGTTTGCTTTATTTAGCTGAAACAGACATTTGGAACTCAGAGAATTATCTATTCTGCATGAAAAAAAATCAATAGACTATCCTTAAACTCTCCTGCCAAATCCATGGCAGATCACTTATCAAATTTCTAAAAAGAATATTTTACAAACTGACGTACTTTCCACAGGTCCTCTGAGGAATCATGATGCTACTTTTGATTTCAACAGTCTTTTGATTTACAAAATATATTTAGATCTCTTAGCTATTTTTTCTTTGTGGAAGCAGGATAAACAAAATTTAATAATCTGTATCACTGGCTTTCTCCTCACCTTATGATTGAAACGATTTTAATTACTGTACTGTGGTTTGTGGTATAAAATTCAGTGTTACACCAAATTGGTTTGGTTAATAATCACCCAAAATTTACAGTTAGGAATGTCTTCTTATGAGTAACATGTTTGGGCTTCCCTGGTGGCGCAGTGGTTGAGAGTCTGCCTGCCGATGCAGGGGACACAGGTTCGTGCCCTGGTCCGGGAGGATCCCACATGCCGCGGAGCGGCTGGG
>NW_006798913.1:2680641-2758266 GCF_000442215.2 Lipotes vexillifer | reverse complement strand
ATATATATATATATATATAACTGAATCACTTTACTGAACACCAGAAACTAACACAACATTGTAAATCCACTATCAATTAAAAAAAAAAAAAAGAGTAATATGTTCAATGACAGGTGGTCCATAAGAGCCTTTTAAGTCACAAACTCATTCAACAATCATTCAAAACATATTTTTAATACCTACAACCTGCACGGTACCAAGTACCAAGGGTACCACTGTGAACCAGAAATACACATCCATGACCTTATGAAACGGATATTCATTCAAATATGTAATTATTCAAATATGTAATTGCTGATTGATTAAAGCAGCAAGTCTAGTTCTTTAATGACCTGTGGTCAAGTTACAAGAATATACACATAAATTAGATGTCATGTGCCTTCCATGATTTGTCTCCAAATCACTTTCCTAATAGCATCTGCAATCATATTTATACGTGAAAGCTGTTCTAGCCAAATCTGGACTGCTGAATGTTCTAGACAGCACCATGCCTTTTTGCCGTTCTATGTATTTACTCACATTGTTTCGTCATCCAGGAACTATCTCTCTCCTCCTTTCTCACCACCACACCCTCTCCCTCCTCATCTTCATTTCTTGAAATCTTACCCAGCTGACCTAGCCCAGAAGTTACCTGGACCACAGTTCTTTGGCTCCATTTGGACTTAACCATCTCCTTACGTTTCCTATAGCATCTTGATTATATCACTATTTTTAGGATTTAGGGCACTTTAGTCTTTCTTAAGTAGCTATATTTTTCTGTCTCCCAGGTCATTGTCTCCTTAACACTTTGTCTTGCATGAATAGGCACTCGAAGATTTTATGTCGAACAAATGAATAAATGAATAATAGTCAACAAATGAATTTGAAAGGAGACTTTCCTGAGTTTCATTTTTTCACGACTTCCAATTACTTTTGCTGAGAAGTAAGCATATTCAGATTCCATTGTTGCAAATCAAAAGTGGTCTGTCTGCTCTGGCTTAAATACAAAAGGCCAGCTTGTCTAGCATATTTAATCATTTTAATATTTTCATATCAGACAATATTAAAGAACCAAAGAAGAGCAACAAAAGGCTGTGTATCTCAAACCTAACTTTTAAAAAAAGAATTTGGAAACCTTTGAAAGAAGTGAAATGTTAGTTTATTTTAGGGTCCAAAAAATCACATAAATAATATGTCATTTAAAGTAAAATTACCCCTAAAATATAAGAGAAATCAATCAAAGGAAAAGGATAAACAAAATATAAAGTAGTTCTCAGAGAGAAAAGGAGGACTTGAAAGCAAGTTAGAACTAAATAGTATAGGGCCCTCCAGTTTCTTCCCCTAGATACAGCTTCCTGATCTTTAAAAGACTGTAGCTCGAATTTGCTCACTGTTCTACACTCAGAGTCCACTGGACTCTTAGTGTGTAGAGAAGTGCATTCAATAATATTATGTGCTGACTACCTCATGCCTCACTCAACTGCAAGCCTCATGAAGCCATCTCTGTACTTGCTCACTATTTTATCTCCAGCATCAAGCCAAGCACACAGCACATCGCTACTCGGTGAGCATTTCTGAGCATAAGAATAAAATCTGGAGCTTCTCAAAAAAGATTTCTTATAGACCTGTGGACTAAGAATGACACCTGCCATATCAGTAAAGAAAGGATGTTGCAGCCAACAAGCTGCAGCCACCCCAATGGTGAGCCCTGAGGGAAGTTAGGGTGGAAACAGGATGCCCACCATCAAACCATCAGCCACTGCAGCTGCCCTCTGATGGTGCACCCTGACGAGACTCAGGATGAGAAAGCACATGATACTGACCCCAGACATCTGAGATGCATATCAAAGGAATGATTTCAGACTCTTGCATCTTCCCATATACAAATTTCTTAACTTGAGATGCCTGGTTTTCTTTAATTAACAATAATCTTTTGATGTTCTGACTACCTGGTCTTTGTTGCAAAAACTCCTGTATATCCTGGCTCCTCCCCTACCTCTTTGGAGCTCTCCTTTAGAGCTATCTGAGAGGCTGTGTCCTGGGCTTAAGTCCCCAGTTTTGTCCACCAAGTAAAACATAACTCTCAACTTTTAGGTTGCGCTTTTTTTTTTTTTTTTTCAGTCAACAGATCCCTCCCAGAAGTGATTCTGGAGCTGTTGTCTTTGACCAAATATTATAATTTGTTAAGACCTAACTCAGTATCATTTTCTGCAGTTTTTTATGACTCTTTTGTTCCATCCCCATCCTCCTCTGTATTATGGTAGGTCCTTTGTCTGTTTCCCTATCATCTGTTTTGATATATATTTCTTTTTATAAGTCAGGTTTTTGAGACATACTTTGAATATGGTAATATCCATTCTTCTTTAGTGTACAGTTCTATACATTTTTACAGATTATATAGTTGTGTAACCACCACAGAATCAAGACATAGATCCATAGCATTTTATACATCACTTTCTTTTGGTATTGTTATATCACAGTAGTTCTACTTGTTTGCATACATGTCTTCAACACAAGACTAAAAACTGCAAGAGCAGGAACAGAATTTAATTCTTTACCCCCCACACCCACTGCAGAGCCTGACAATAAATGTGTGTTTGGTAATGTGTTTATAAATAAGTTAACTAATCAATATATTGCCCTATCTTATAGAATGCACCACTTTGCACATTGTGTGTATAAAATATACATTGGTTAAATCCCACAAAAAGCTGTAACTCTCCATGTGCCCAAACCAGAACTCCCCAAAATTTATGAAATTCAGCGCTTACCATCTCCTGTTTCTGCACAGAGTTGTAAGCCCAAATTGTTCTGTGGATTAATCACCCAATGATTGCTGGTCACAGTGATATCAAAGACAAGCCAACCCACATCTAGAGCTTGGGCCTTTCTTGTGTCTAACAAGAACAGATCTGCATCCCTAAAAGAAGAAACAGAACAGCAAAAAAGAGTTACAGGTTTGAATGAAGATCATCATTTCCTACACTTAAGTGAAAACACTACAAAAGCATTCTTACAATAACAGGAGTTCATTAAAGGATAAGAGGAACAAAGGGCTAAAGTGATGAGTAATAAGATACAGAACGTTTTATTGCTGGAATCTCAGCCCAAACCTGGTGCAGATTAGGAATATCTGACAGTAATTTCCATTTGCCTGCTCTTCACTGTCAAGTTTCCTTTACAAAGGGACTTAGTGGTCTTGGTTTGGTCCCTGATAATCAGTGTTTTCCCAAACCATTACCTATAAGTAGCAGTACACTGGCAAGTACACAAGCAAGGGTTAAACTGAATAGAGACAGAAGTGAAAGTAGCTGCTCCAGTCTGGACGGGTGTTCCATCTCCAAGGAGATGGAGGGCAGGCAGGCTGTAATGCAAGCCTCTGTTTTAGAGGGAGTTTTCCTTTTGTTTACCAATTTCATTATACTTTTTTCCATTTTTATTACATATATTTTTCATTTTTATTTCATTTTCTATTTTTGTTATATAATTAATTATTTTATGGATCCCAGAGGCCAAGAGAGGGTCACCAAGTATACCACTGGATTAAGGGAGAAATCCCGTAGATTGAGCTATGGCTCTTCCCTGACTCACTTTAACACTTTCTTTGCACACAAGTCCCCTGGGGACAGTAGTACCTATGCATATAAACTTGTATGTTTTAGGATAATCTCCACAGTGTTACTGTTATTAACATTTATCAATCTTAACTTTAGTATTAAATTTACAAATGTATGAGTATTTGTCAAACTATAATGAATTATTTTATTTATTATATCCTTACTACAGGCAGCTTCTGAGCTAAGTGCTACATCTTTTTGATGTTTAGTCGTTATTTTAATTTGTTTTATTGAAGTATAGTTGATTTACAGTGTTGTGTTAATTTCTGCTATACAAAAACATGATTCAGTTATACATATATGTATACACATCCTTTTTCATATTCTTTTCCATTATAGTTCATCACAGGATATTGAATATAGTTCCCTGTGCTGTACAGTAGGACTTTGTTGTTTATCCATTCTATATATAATAGTTTGCATCTGCTAATCCCAAACTCCCAATCTATTCCCCCCACACACCCCTCTCCCTTGGCAACCACAGGCCTGTTCTCTATGTGACATTTAATCTTTACAATAAATTTTTATATTGATGAAATTAAGGCTCAGATAGGTTGATGGTAAAAACAATGGAACTCCATCAAAGTAGAATAGAAATACACTATTATGCATTTTATGATTGTGCTGAATCTGACAGCATATTATTCATATGAGGAAGATCAGAGCTATGTCATAATAAGCTATGTTAAATACTATTTTACTGTATTTTCCATCTATCTGTATCTTAGAAGTCACTTTAAAGGTGGATTACAAAATGTAAAAAACTAATTTTGAATAAAATCAAATCATGCATATTTATTATTTTCTTAGAAAAAATCTATAATTGAAAACTGAACTATAGCAGAAGAATCTCAGTCAATATTTTAGAAGGTACCTCTCCATTTCTTTAATTAAACTTGATTTATACCATTATTCCATTAACCTAGAGAACTTAAAATTAATGTTTTATGATCAATTATATTGTCCAGCTAGCGTACACCAAAATATGCAGCTTTAATTCTCCTTCACAATTTTAATCATAGTGATTACCAAAGGAGGGTAACAGACACTTTTTCACATCCAATACAGGAATCAGTTTGAGTTACCGCAGACATCTGACAGGCATATACTACAATTCAATGAAAAGATTAATTCATTCCCACTTGAATTTTAAGGACCCATTATTTTCACAGTGTGTGGAATGTAAATCAAATTCTCCCTTCTTCCTCCTAAATTGGAAAACCTACCAAATAAACAGAATCTAAGAAAATATAGATTATTCTTAAATTTTTGAAATATTTAAAAAATGTCTTTGAGACTGTAATCTTGGAAGTAACTTAATCACATTATTAGCTTCTTAAACAGAAGAAAGATTCACCTTGTAGCATGGAAAATACGCCAGTGCTACCCTGTTTTCAAAGCCTGCTTTAATTTGAAATATGGTAAAGATGTTCTAATAAACTCTGCAAAGCATAAAATGTCATTCCTTGGTGTGATATAAATAAACATTTGAAAAACAAAAAAGAACAAAGAGGTAAATTCTGAGAGCAATTTCAACTAGTTAACAAATATCTTTATGTAGTTATTTAGGTGTGTTTTCTATTATTTTTAAATTGTGCTACTTTTCCAGAAAAAAAAAATTTCTCTAACTATTCATATTCAAGTCTCAACACTTAAGCATGTCTATGAGGAAAATAGTTTCAGTTTTAATGAATATATTTAGAAAAAGCATCAGCCAACAGACCCAAGCAAACCCTAAATACCTGAATTTCAGTGATGCAAATCTAATTCATTGGAAGGTAAACCTAGGCCAATAGTATGATTTGAAAAACTCCATATATTTCTAGTTCACCTCTGAAAAGTTATGAATGATCAGTTGTCTTCATAAGCTTCATGGATTCCTATTCTTGAGCAAAACTATTTTATTTTTGACTGTTAACTTCTATTCTTTAATTTCTCCTCTTTCCTTTTGTGTAAAGAGCTCTTCTGCATTACCTACAGACAAGAGAATATGCTTTAGGAGAGTCAAGTCTGTTTATTTATTTATGTATTTATTTATTTATTTAATTTATTTTTTGGCTGTGTTGAGTTTTTGTTGCTGTGTGCAGGCTTTCTCTAGTTGGGACGAACAGGGTCTACTCTTCGTCAAGGTGCGTGGCTTCTCATTGCAGTGGCTTCTCTTGTGGATCACGGGCTCTAGGCACGCGGGCTTCAGTAGTTGCAGCACACAGGCTCAGTAGTTGCGGCACGTGGGCCCTCGGGCACGCAGGCTTCAGTAGTTTTGGCACATGGGTTTATGGCTCACAAGCTCTAGAGTGCAGGCTCAGTAGTTGTGGCTCATGGACTTAGTTACTCTATAGTATGTGGAATTTTCCCAGACTAGGGATTGAATCCATGTCCCCTGCATTGACAGGTGGATTCTTAACCACTGTGCCACGAGGGAAGTCCTCAAGTCTATTTTTAATAAGCACAATGGTAATAATTTTGTAATTTTCATTCATGTAGCAACTTTCATAACAGCATCTTAAAAATAAATTCCTATCCATTCTGTAGAAATCGAGACATAACTTCTTTGGAAGTATAAAATTATTCCACTAAAGAAGAGCACTTATCTCCCTGGAAATATCAGAATATACTAAATATATCCTATAAGCAGTATAAAATAAACTTGTTAAAGTTGCCTTGCCTTATCACTTTTCCCATTTTTTTAAGAAATTCTTACAACATTTAATAAAAGAAAATTTTAAATATTAATGCATTTAAAAGGAATGCAGTACAAAGAAAATATATATGTAGAAAATTATATTCATTTGTAGCAGAAATAAATCCATAATGTAATTATTTTATATGATGTACAATTACAGTAATGAAACTAAAATTAAAATCTGCATTCTAGTAAAGGAAATAAAGTCCACCTACATGGATGTATGCAAGCATTTCAGAATGTTACTGTTTTAGGGCTTCCCTGGTGGCGCAGTGCTTGAGAGTCCGCCTGCCGATGCAGTAGACGCGGGTTCGTGCCCCGTTTCGGGAGGATCCCACATGCCGCGGAGCGGCTGGGCCCGTGAGCCATGGCCACTGAGCCTGCGCGTCCGGAGCCTGTGCTCCGCAAATGGGAGAGGCCACGACAGTGAGAGGCCCGCATAACGCAAGAAAAAAAAAAAAAAAAAAAAATGTTACTGTTTTAGTATCCTAAGGCTGCCATAACAAAGTACCGGAGCCTGAGTGGCTGAAACAGTAGAAATTTATTGTCTCACAGTTCTGGAGCCTGGATGTCCAAACTCAAGGTGTTGGCAGGGTTGGTTCTCTTGAGGGCTGTGAGGGAAGAATCTCGTTGGCTTGTAGATGGCTGTTTCCTCCCTGCATCTTCATATCACCTTCCCTATGTGTACATCATTGCATCCAAATTTTCCATTTTTATAAAGACACCAGTCATATTGGATTAATACTCACCCTCATTTTAATTGTTACCTCACTAAAGAGTCTGTTTCCAAATAAGATCACATTCTGAGATACTGGAGGCCAGGACTTCAATATATGGATAGGGGAGAGAGGGGAACATGGTTCAACCCATAATACTATTTTAAAATATTTTTTTAAAGGCAAGAATAATCTGGGATGTGAACATTCTGTGTTTATAGATATTATAGCAATTATCCACATTGAAATGTTTTCAAAGACTAATACGTGAAAGTCAATTTATATTGATCAAAATAACTCATAATGATGAAAATTTGTATTTTTCTTTTTCAGATAGAATTTGAACCTTTGTCTTGAGTATGACACAGATCAGCATAATAATTTCTCATACAGTTAAATGAAGCTATCATGCAGTTGTTAAATACAGAGTCATATTGAACAGATAAAGGATTTGCACCACACAGATTTATTGGATATGAAATATATAGATATACTGAATATAATTAATCACAGGCAAAAAATAATATGTAGATATGTAGATACAGTTAGAATTCAATACAAATGCATGTGAGCATATCTTACTTCAATCATGACCAGAGGTTTATATATGTGTTTTCATGTGAAATTGGTAGGGTTGAAGATACTGCTTTGCAAGGGTGCTTTTTATTTTACTGAGAGGAAAGGGTTTTGTATACATGCCTTGGGAGCCTCAAAATACCAAAAGGGTAGGAACTTCACTAAAGACTGAGCAGCAGGAGCCACATTCAGCAAAATTTGAGTTATCATCATTCTTACCACTCTTTTAAAAATAAAGAGTCTTACATATCTAAGACTATGACACTGGAAGAAATAAAGTGTATTGTAACAAAATAAACTAGAATTTGGGGACCAGACAGAGCTTGAACAATAAAGGAATTCCTCAGCCTCTGTTTCCCCATGCCTAAAAGATAGTATGATAATCACTGCCTTAAGAGATTTTGTGAAGACCAAATGTAATATAATCTGAAGGTCTATCTGGAAGAGAGGAAATTATAGTTGAATCTTTACCTAGGATGTCAGACATTTTTCCCGGAAATAGAACATACAATCCTAAAATTTGTACAGAACCACAAAGACCCCAAATAACCAAAGCAATCTGGAGAAAGAAGAACAAAACTAGAGGCATCACACTTACAAAGTTACACTAATCAAAAGAATTTGATATTGGCACAGAAACAGACACATAGATCAATGGAGCAGTATAAAGAGCCAAGAAATAAACCCATGTATATGGGTTAATTAATTTACAATGCAAGAACCAAGAATATGCAACATGGAAAGGCAGTCTCTTCAACAAAGTGTTGTGAAAACTGGACAGCCACATGCAAAAGAATGAAACAGGACTGTTATCTTACACCATACACAACTTAAAATGAATTAAAGACTTGAATGTAAAACCATAAAATTCCTAGAAGAAAACATAGCCAGTAAGCTCCTTGATATTGGTCTTTGCAATGATTTTTTTTTTGGCTCTGACACCAAAAGCAAAAGTGACAAAAGCAAAAATAAACAAGTGGAGCAACATCAAATTAAAAAGCTTTTGCACAGCGAAGGAAACCATCAACAAAATGAAAAGGCAACCTATGGAATGGGAGAAAATATTTGCAAATCATATATCTGATAAGGAGTTAATATCCAAAATATATAAAGAACTTATACAACTCAATAGCAAAAAAAAAAAAATCTATTTAAAAATGGGCAAAGACATACAGATGGACAAGTACATGAAAAGATGCTGAACATCACTAATCATCAGGGAAATGCAAATCAAAACCACAATGAGATATAACTTCATACCTGTTAGAATGACTATTATGTATTAAAAAGGCAATAAATAACAGGTGTTGGTGAGTATGTAGAGGAAAAGGAACACCTGTGCACTGTTGGTGGGAAAGTAAGTTGGTGCAGTCACTACAGAAAACTGTATGGAGGCACCTCAAAAAATTGAGAAAAAAAAAAAAAAACTATCATTTGGGCCAGTAATCCTGGTTATTTATTGAAGAAAATGAAAACACTAACTCAAAAAGATATACACATACCCATGTTCATTGCAGTATTATTTACAATAGCCAAGATATGGAGACTACCTAAGTGCCCATCAACAGATGAATGGGTACAGAAAATGTGGCATACACACACACACACACACACACACACACACACACACACACACACAAAATGGAATATTATTCTGCCATAAAAAGAATGAAATCTTGCCATTTGTGACATGAATGGACCTTAAGGGCATTATAATAATTGAAATAAGCCAGATGGAGAAAGACAAACACTATCACTTATATGTGGGATCTAAAACAAAACAAAACAAAAACAACAAACAAAGCCCAAGCTCATAGATTAGTGGTTGCCAGAGGCAGGGAGTGGGAGTGAAAGAAATGGGTGAAATAGGTCCAGAGGTGTAAACTTCCAGTTATAAGGTAAGTAAGTCATGCGACTGTAATGTACAGCATGGTAAATGTCTGTAGTTAATAATACTCTATTACATATTTTGAAAGTTGCTGAGAGAGTAGGTCTTTAAAGTTCTAATTACAAGAAAGAAAATTTCTAACTAGGTATGGTAACAGAAGTTAACCGCAGTGATCATTTTGCAATATATGCAGATATTGGATCATTATATTGTATACCTGAAACTAATATAAAGTTATATGTCAATTATGCTTCAATAAAAAATACTTAAAAACGAACTAACAACAAAAAAAAATGTGTGAATTAGTGCTTTTGTTAACACAATATATCTGATGACAGCATTATACACAGACTCAAAAAATGCTACATTTATAACAACATAGATGAATCTGAAGACGATGAACTTTGTAATATCGTGATATATGATTTAAAATATGGCTATATTGATGATGTCAAACGTGCATGTGAAAAGTTTGAAAAAAGCCACTACGTAGGGCTTCCATGGTGGCGCAATGGTTGAGAGTCCGCCTGCCGATGCAGGGCACGTGGGTTCGTGCCCCAGTCCGGGAAGATCCCGCATGCCGCGGAGCGGCTGTGCCCGTAAGCCATGGCCGCTGAGCCTGCGCGTCCGGAGCCTGTGCTCCGCGCAACGGGAGAGGCCACAGCAATGAGAGGCCCGCGTACCGCAAAGAACAACAACAAAAAAAAGTCTCTGCATATATATTTTCAAAGTGAAACAAGGAATATGACTACATTAATGAAATTTTATATAATGTGATTAAAATATGTAAAAATAATTATATTAATAGACGATTATATCTTCTTACTATTTAACTGCTACGATCATATTCATTATATATCTATGTCTATAAACGCATCCAATTATATAAATATTCAATTTCCTCCTCTAATTTCTTTGATCTTTAACTTGAGTAAACCAAATATTTTTATACGATCGTATCATATTCTTCTTCATGATCCTTCTTATAATCAGGTACACAAACATGCCTAGTAACATACTATGTGGTTTTGGATGCTTGAAATGTTAACTCCTTCTACTTTCTACATAGTTGAATAACGGAATTAATGAAGTATTCTCATTATAAGCCCCAAATAAAAATTATAACCAGGAATGTCTGATGTGAAGTCAGCTAGCCTGGGAGTCTACCTCTGAAAGTGAATAAAATAAATCACTGAATGCTAGAATTAAGTGGGATATAAATTATGTAGCCAAACTGTTATTTGATTGATGAGAAAACTTAAAGAGAAATCAAATTATTTCCCATGGTCACTCACCCAGTTGGAAGACCAGAACCCAGGTTTCTATATTCCATTTTCAGAACACTTTCTCTTATATCACTGTAGCTCCCTTTTTAGTCCCAAACCATCCTTTAACTGCCCTCTTTACACTGAAAGATAATTGGTTTTTGGATTGTAGTACTGAAAGGTTGAGCTGAGCTACCAGCCTAAAACAAGGTGGTAGACATGGAGCCAAGGAGTGACCATGTAATCAAGTTAAGATGAGGTCATTAGCATGGGCCTTAATCCAGAATGACTGCTGCCCTTATAAGAAAAGGAGAAGAGACACAGAAGGAAGACAGCCATATGAGGACAAAGGCAGAGATGGAACTTATGTTGACCCAAGCCAAGGAATATTTGGAGCTACCAGAAGCTGGAAGAAGCCAAAAACAATCTTCCCCTAGAGGTTTTGGAAGGAGTATTGTCTTAACAAAGCTTTGATTTTGGACTTCTAATCTCCAGAAGTGTGAGCGAATAAATTTCTGTTGTATTAAGCCATCCAAGTTTGTGGTAATTTGTTACAGCAGCTCTAGGAAACTAATACACTCCCCTAGTTTTCACAGATTAAATATTTCATATTAAATAGGAGGTGGTCAGCAATATCAAATACTGAGAAGAATGGGAAGAACAAAAAAGTGTCTAGAAGATTTGGTAGCAAGGAGAACGTTGGTGGATAATCAGTAGAGTGGAGTTATCAAACTGCAGTAGGTTGAGGGGTGAATAAAACATAAGAAAGTGATGTATTTAAAGCAAAGTTTTATAATATGAACTTCACTAAGATATGGAGAAGAGAAATAATGTGGAATAGTAGGAACAAGGAGAGTCAAATAGAGGGATTTTTAGTAAACACAAGAAACATCAAATATTTATAGGACACATTTAAATGCATATTTAAAAGATAGAACATCTTATACTATTTCAGCACAATAAGAAATGTGAGTGGACAACACAGAAAATCTTCCAAAATAAGCTTGTGCTTGGTTACTTCTCTATGACACTGTCCTTGGAGTTCATGTGTATTGTGAAAACTTCTTTATAGACGAAATCACTTCTCAGCAGGGGGAATTAGGTAAACTAATATACATCAGGTGAGTCCTTGGATGGGACCCCCATTCATCTTTTGCCAAAATCTATTTTATCAAGGATATTGTTTCATAGGCTTGTGGCAAACAAATCCTTCTGCTTGTTTCTAAATATGGTTAACAAACAGTTCTCATTGGTATTTTATTACTTGAGCAGAAAGTGTAGAACTCATGGCTCCTCTGAGAAGTCTCATTATAAGTTTACCTTTATAAAGAAAAGATTGTAATTATAGGTGGAATTGGTATCTGCTAAATTTCAACAATGACTTGCTGTACTTAGGCTTTGCTTAGTAATAGAAAAAATTATTATGCCCTTTAAGTCATCTTTCTGAGCCTTTGTTTATTCTTTAAATGAAGATTAAAATAAAATCTACCGGAGGAGGTGCTGGGAAGATGGCGGAGGAGTAAGACGCGGAGATCACCTTCCTACCCGCAGATACACCAGAAATACATCTACATGTGGAACAACTCCTACAAAACACCTACTGAACGCTGGCAGAAGACCTCAGACCTCCCAAAAGGCAAGAAACTCCCCACGTATCTGAGTAGGGCAAAAGAAAAAAAATAAAAAAACAGAGACAAAAGAATAGGGACGGCACCTGCACCAGTGGGAGGCAGCTGTGAAGGAGGAAAGGTCTCCACACACTAGGAAGCCCCTTCGCGGGCAGAGATTGCGGGAGGCGGAGCGGGAGCTTCGGAGCCGCGGGGGAGAGCGCAGCCACAGGGGCGCGGAGGGCAAAGCGGAGAGATTCCCGCACAGAGGATCGGCGCCGACCGGCGCTCACCAGCCCGAGAGGCTCGTGTGCTCACCCGCCGAGGCGGGCGGGGCTGGAAAGCTGAGCCCCTGTGAGCTGTGAGAACAAAGAAGAAAAAGGGAAATCTCTCCCAGCAGCCTCAGAAACAGCGGATTAAAGCTACACAATCAATTTGATGTACCCTGCCTCTGTGGAATACATGAATAGACAGCGAATCATCCCAAATTGAGGAGGCGGACTTCTAGAGCAAGATCTATGATTTTTTCCCCTTTTCCTCTTTTTGTGAATGTGTATGTGTATGCTTCTGTGTGAGATCTTGTCTGTATAGGTTTGCTTCCACCATTTGTCCCAGCGTTCTATCCGACCATTTTTTTTTTTAATTTTTTTCTTAATAATTAATTTTAATTTAAAGAACTCTGTTATACTTTACCTTCTTTCTATCTTTCCTTCCTTCCTTCCCTTTTTGAGACAACGAATCGTCCCAAATTGAGGAGGTGGACTTGGAGAGCAAGTTTTATGATTTTTTCCACTTTACCTCTTTTTGTGAGGGTATATGTGTATGCTTCTATGTAAGATTTTGTCTCTATAACTTTGCTTCCACCATTTGTCCTAAGGTTCTATCCTTCCCTTTTTTTTTTCCTCTAAATAATTATTTTTTTAATTCAATAACTTTATTATACTTTATTTTATTTTACTGTATCTTCTTTCTTTCTGTATTTTTTCCTTCCTTCCCTCATTCCTTCCTTCCTTCCCTCCTCCCTCCCTCCCTCCTTTCTTTCCTTCTTGCCTTCTTCCTTTCTTTTCTTCTTTCTTTCTTTCTTCCTTCCCTCCTTCCTTCCTTCCCTCCTCTCTTTCTTTCTTTCTTTCTTTCTTTCCTATTTCCTCCTACTTATACTAATTCTCTCTACTTTCTCTCCCTTTTATTCTGAGCCGAGTGGATGAAAGGCTCTTGCTGCTCCAGCCAGGAGTCAGGACTCTGCCTCTGAGGTGGGAGAGCCAACTTCAGAACACTCGTCAAGAAGAGACCTCCCAGCCCCACATAATATCAAACGGCGAAAATCTCCCAGAGATCTCCATCTCAACACCAGCACCCAGCTTCGCTCAACGACCAGCAAGCTACAGTGCTGGACAACCTATGCCAACCATATAGCAAAACAGGAACACAACCCCACCCACTAGCAGAGAGGCTGCCTAAAATCATAATAAGTCCACAGACACCCCAAAACACACCACCAGACGTGGACCTGCCCACTAGAGAGACAAGATCTAGCCTCATACACCACAACACAGCCACTAGTCCCCTCCACCAGGAAGCCTACACAACGCACTGAACCAACCTTAGCCACTGGAGACAGACATCAAAAACAACGGGAGCTACGAACTTGCAGCCTGCAAAAAGGTGAACCCAATCACAGTAAGATAAGCAAAATGAGAAGACAGAAAAACACACAGCAGATGAAGGAGCAGGATAAAAACCCACCAGACCTAACAAATGAAGAGGAAATAGGCAGTCTACCTGAAAAAGAGTTCAGAATAATGATAGTAAAGATGATCCAAAATCTTGGAAATAGAATGGACAAAATGCAAGAAGCAGTTAACAAGGACCTAGAAGAAATAAAGATGAAACAGACAATGATGAACAACACAATAAATGAAATGAAAAATACTCTAGATGGGATCAATAGCAGAATAAATGAGGCAGAAGAACGGATAAGTGACCTGGAAGATAAAATAGTGGAAATAACTACTGCAGAGCAGAATAAAGAAAAAAGAATGAAAAGAACTGAGGACAGTCTCAGAGACCTCTGGGACAACATTAAACGCACCAACATTCGAATTATAGGGGTTCCAGAAGAAGAAGAGAAAAAGAAAGGGACTGAGAAAATATTTGAAGAGATTATAGTTGAAAACTTCCCTAATATGGGAAAGGAAATCGTTAATCAAGTCCAGGAAGCACAGAGAGTCCCATACAGGATAAATTCAAGGAGAAATACGCCAAGACACATATTAATCAAACTGTCAAAAACTAAATACAAAGAAAGCATATTAAAAGCAGCAAGGGAAAAACAACAAATAACACACAAGGGAATCCCCATAAGGTTAACAGCTGATCTCTCAGCAGAAACTCTACAAGCCAGAAGGGAGTGGCAGGACATACTGAAAGTGATGAAGGAGAAAAACCTGCAACCAAGATTACTCTACCCAGCAAGGATCTCATTCAGATTTGATGGAGAAATTAAAACCTTTACAGACAAGCAAAAGCTGAGAGAGTTCAGCACCACCAAACCAGCTTTACAACAAATGCTAAAGGAACTGCTCTAGACAAAAACACAAGAGAAGGAAAAGTCCTATAATAACGAACCCAAAACAATTTAGAAAATGGGAATAGGAACATACATATCGATAATTACCTTAAATGTAAATGGACTAAATGCTCCCACCAAAAGACACAGATTGGCTGAATGGATACAAAAACAAGACCCATATATATGCTGTCTACAAGAGACCCACTTCAGACCTAGAGACACATACAGACTGAAAGTAAGGGGATGGAAAAAGATATTCCATGCAAATGGAAACCAAAAGAAAGCTGGAGTAGCAATTCTCATATCAGACAAAATAGACTTTAAAATAAGGACTATCAGAAGAGACAAAGAAGGACACTACATAATGATTAAGGGATCGATCCAAGAAGAAGATATAACAATTGTAAATATTTATGCACCCAACATAGGAGCACCTCAATACATAAGGCAAAAACTAGCAGCCATAAAAGGGGAAATCGACAGTAACACATTCATAGTAGGGGACTTCAACACCCCACTTTCACCAATGGACAGATCATCCAAAATGAAAATAAATAAGGAAACACAAGCTTTAAATGATACATTAAACAGGATGGACTTAATTGATATTTATAGGACACTCCATCCAAAAACAACAGAATACACATTTTTCTCAAGTGCTCATGGAACATTCTCCAGGATAGATCATATCTTGGGTCACAAATCAAGCCTTGGTAAATTTAAGAAAATTGAAATTGTATCAAGTATCTTTTCCGACCACAACGCCATGAGACTAGATATCAATTACAGGAAAAGATCAGTAAAAAATACAAACACATGGAGGCTAAACAATACACTACTTAATAATGAAGTGATAACTGAAGAAATCAAAGAGGAGATAAAATATACCTAGAAACAAATGACAATGGAGACACAATGACCCAAAACCTATGGGATGCAGCAAAAGCAGTTCTAAGAGGGAAGTTTATAGCAATACAAGCCCACCTTAAGAAGCAGGAAGCATCTTGAATAAACAACCTAACCTTGCACCTCAAGCAATTAGAGAAAGAAGAACAAAAAAACCCCAAAGTTAACAGAAGGAAAGAAATAAAAGTCAGATCAGAAATAAATGAAAAAGAAATGAAGGAAACAATAGCAAAAATCAATAAAACTGAAAGATGGTTCTTTGAGAAGATAAGCAAAATAATAGATAAACCATTAGCCAGACTCATCAAGAAAAAAAGGGAGAAGACTCAAATCAATAGAATCAGAAATGAAAAAGGAGAAGTAACAACTGACACTGCAGAAATACAAAAAATCATGAGGGATTACTACAAGCAACTCTATGCCAATAAAATGGACAATCTGGAAGAAATGGACAAATTCTTAGAAATGCACAAACTGCCAAGACTGAATCAGGAAGAAATAGAAAATATGAACAGACCAATCACAAACACTGAAATTGAAACTGTGATTAAAAATCTTCCAACAAACAAAAGCCCAGGACCAGATGGCTTCACAGGCGAATTCTATCAAACATTTAGAGAAGAGCTAACACCTATTCTTCTCAAACTCTTCCAAAATATAGCAGAGGGAGGAACACTCCCAAACTCATTCTACGAGGCCACCATCACCTTGATACCAAAACCAGACAAGGATGTCACAAAGAAAGAAAACTACAGGCCAATATCACTGATGAACATAGATGCAAAAATCCTCAACAAAATACTAGCAAACAGAATCCAACAGCACATTAAAAGGATCATACACCATGATCAAGTGGGGTTTATTCCAGGAATGCAAGGATTCTTCAATATACGCAAATCTATCAATGTGATTAACCATATTAACAAATTGAAGGAGAAAAACCATATGATCATCTCAATAGATGCAGAGAAAGCTTTTGACAAAATTCAACACCCATTTATGATAAAAACCCTGCAGAAAGTAGGTGTAGAGGGAACTTTCCTCAATATAATAAAGGCCGTATATGACAAGCCCACAGCCAACATCATCCTCAATGGCGAAAAACTGAAAGCATTTCCACTAAGGTCAGGAACAAGACAAGGTTGCCCACTCTCACCACTCTTATTCAACATAGTTTTGGAAGTTTTAGCCACAGCAATCAGAGAAGAAAAGGAAATAAAAGGAATCCAAATCGGAAAAGAAGAAGTAAAGCTGTCACTGTTTGCAGATGACATGATACTATACATAGAGAATCCTAAAGATGCTACCAGAAAACTACTAGAGCTAATCAATGAATTTGGTAAAGTAGCAGGATACAAAATTAATGCACAGAAATCTCTGGCATTCCTATATACTAATGATGAAAAATCTGAAAGTGAAATCAAGAAAACACTCCCATTTACCATTGCAACAAAAAGAATAAAATATCTAGGAATAAACCTACCTAAGGAGACAAAAGACCTGTATGCAGAAAATTATAAGACACTGATGAAAGAAATTAAAGATGATACAAACAGATGGAGAGATATACCATGTTCTTGGATTGGAAGAATCAACATTGTGAAAATGACTCTACTTCCCAAAGCAATCTATAGATTCAATGCAATCCCTATCAAACTACCACTGGCATTTTTCACAGAACTAGAACAAAAAATTTCACAATTTGTATGGAAACACAAAAGACCCCGAATAGCCAAAGCAATCTTGAGAACAAAAAATGGAGCTGGAGGAATCAGGCTGCCTGACTTCAGACTATACTACAAAGCTACAGTAATCAAGACAGTATGGTACTGGCACAAAAACAGAAAGATAGATCAATGGAATAGGATAGAAAGCCCAGAGATAAACCCATGCACATATGGTCACCTTATCTTTGATAAAGGTGGCAGGAATATACAGTGGAGAAAGGACAGCCTCTTCAATAAGTGGTGCTGGGAAAATTGGACAGGTACATGTAAAAGTATGAGATTAGATCACTCCCTAACACCATACACAAAAATAAGCTCAAAATGGATTAAAGACCTAAATGTAAGGCCAGAAACTATCAAACTCTTAGAGGAAAACATAGGCAGAACACTCTATGACATAAATCACAGCAAGATCCTTCTTGACCCATCTCCTAGAGTAATGGAGATAAAAACAAAAATAAACAAATGGGACCTAATGAAACTTCAAAGCTTTTGCACAGCAAAGGAAACCATAAACAAGACCAAAAGACAACCCTCAGAATGGGAGAAAATATTTGCAAATGAATCAACTGACAAAGGATTAATCTCCAAAATTTACAGGCAGCTCATGCAGCTCAGTAACAAAAAAATAAACAATTCAATCCAAAAATGGGCACTAAATAGACACTTCTCCAAAGAAGATATACAGATGGCCAAGAAGCACATGAAAAGCTGCTCAACATCACTAATTATTAGAGAAATGCAAATCAAAACTACAATGAGGTATCACCTCACATCAGTTAGAATGGGCATCATCAGAAAATCTACAAACAACAAATGCTGGAGAGGGTGTGGAGAAAAGGGAACCCTCTTGCACTGTTGGTGGGAATGTAAATTGATACAGCCACTATGGAGAACAGTATGGAGGTTCCTTAAAAAACTAAAAATAGAACTACCATATGACCCAGCAATCCCACTACTGGGCATATACCCTGAGAAAACCATAATTCAAAAAGAGTCATGTACCACAATGTTCATTGCAGCTCTATTTACAATAGCCAGGACATGGAAGCAACCTAAGTGTCCATCAACAGATGAATGGATAAAGAAGATGTGGCACATATATACAATGGAATATTACTCAGCCATAAAAAGAAACGAAATTGAGCTATTTGTAATGAGGTGGATAGACCTAGAGTCTGTCATACAGAGTGAAGTAAGTCAGAAAGAGAAGGACAAATACCGTATGCTAACACATATATATGGAATTTAAGAAAAAAAATTGTTATAAAGAACCATGGGGTAAGACAGGAATAAAGACACAGACCTACTGGAGAATGGACTTGACGATATGGGTAGGGGGAAGGGTGAGCTGTGATAGGGCAAGAGAGAGACATGGACATATATATACTAACAAACGTAAGGTAGATAGCCAGTGGGAAGCAGCCGCATGGCGCAGGGATACCGGCTCGGTGCTTTGCGACCGCCTGGAGGGGTGGGATAGGGAGGGTGGGAGGGAGGGAAGGAGACGAAGAGGGAAGAGTTATGGGAACATATGTATATATATAACTGATTCACTTTGTTATAAAGCAGAAACTAACACACCATTGTAAAGCAATTATACCCCAATAAAGATGTTAAAAATAATAAAAAAATAAAGTAAAATCTACCTCATAAATCCCTTGCTGGGATAAAAAAAAACTACACAAATAAAAACTACACAAATAAAAATATTATGCAAATTGCTATAATTGCTGTTTTCTTACCAAAACACATTTATGGCAGGTAAGTATATATATAATAAGCTGTATATCTTATGCTTCATGACAAAATTAGGGTCAGAGTGATTTATGTCAAAGTTCTTTAATAACCTGCACTTATAAATTTTAGATATAGAGATTCATTCATTTTCTTTAAATTTAGTAACATTTATTGAAACATATAGCCCATAATGAACTTTTGTCCCTAAATTCCATTAGAGGCAAAAAATGAAGTTGAAAACATATCAGAAAGGAAGTAAAATTATTTATGTAATCCACAAAAGATAATGAAAGAGAAATATTCTTTAGATTTTTATGGTTTCAATTATATGCATGCATACATATGTGTGTATATATATATATACATTAGAGAGAGAGAGAGAGAGAGAGAAGAAACAGTTAACCAGGAGCATAAACATTCTACTGTCTAACCAAGAAGCTCTAAATCTTGCCAAGAAAAGCTTTGGGAAATTATCTGGAAGATATACAGATACATTTCAGAGCAAAAGTTAAAATACTCTTCTATTTCCACGAGGCATGAACCTTACAGAGAACAGAGATATCTACACTTTTCCCAAACTTTCTACTATTAGGACGTTTTCACCTCCTTCCATCTCCTTTTGTCTCTGAATAGCTTATCATGCCTAGTAGAAATGTAATGATGGCCACCCAAGAAGAAAGCATACATCTTTCTCTGGGTATCTGACATAAATACACCACACCATCTGGGAAACCTGACATACAGCTCTAAAACAGAGCACATTAACAATGGATGCAAATTAATCAATGATGCTCTCTGGGATTTATAATGTCAAAATCTTCTCTCATGTGCAATTTCAGGTTTAAAAGTGTTAGAATTTGACTTTGTTAGCTGATTGATATTTTCAGATGGCAATTATTTTTTCTCCCAAAACAAATGTGAAATAACAAGCTTCTCTAAATCTCACAGAACACCAATTTTCAGAATGCAAGCTGGTAAAATAGTAATATTAGATGGAATTGAATGGCAAAAATGGGAAAACAAGTTGAATTCCCACTATGAAAATTCAATAACTTTTCCCTCTGTGGAATTTTTTAAATTGCCAAAATACTGATAATGTTAGCAGGTTTCCTGGCACTACATCATTCCATATTTTTCCCTTGCAGAGAGATCTAAACATGGGCTACTGAACACACACACACACACACACACACACACACACACACACACACACACACACACGGGAGAGCCCCTCACTCAACAAGAAGCAAAGAAGTGAGACTATTACATACATAGTCCAACCACTTTTAATGCCCTCTAATGAATGAGTGATACACCCAGTTCAGGTTCCTAAGATCTCTTCCATATTATGACTCTTACGACCCCAAATATGAAATAGTCGGGGAAAAATTGACTTCATGGCATAAACTATTCCCATAATTTAGGTTTATAACTTAAATCTACAACTAGAGCAGTATTTCTCAACCTCAGCACTAGGGAAAATTCAGACCAGATCATTCTTTATTGGGTAGGGGTGTGTCCTGTTCATGGCAGAAGGTTTAGCAGCATCTTCCACTACCTACCCACTGGGTGCCAGTAGCCCTTCCTCCCTCCACCCTCGCCAACTGGGACAACCAAAAATGCCTCCAGACATTGCTACATGTCTTCTGGTGGCTGAATCCCCTCAGCTGAGAACTTTAACTAGAGCTTGATCCCTGCACACTGCAGAAACACAAGCCATGCTTGTGTGCTGTCCTATATACCTAGAGCAGTCAGCACTGACCGTCTGAGTGTTAGTTATGTGGCTCTCAAGAGCTCACGAAATCTCCCTGGGTGGAAATTGTCAATGTGTATCCTGAAGTATGTCCACAGAAGAATCAAAAATCTTAGAGAAGCAGGAGGGGGGAGATGATGTCAATGTGAAACTGACTGTGGACTTGAATGATGACAGCTCAACTAAATATATCCAAGCAGGGAAGATGACAAATGACAGCTAGCAGGCTGGCTTAAAATATTTTCGCAGTGGAGCCCAGAAATTGATATTCATAGAAGAACATTAGGAAAAGGTTGAATTCTACACAGCATATTTTCTTTTGAGAATATATAAATGTATATATTGTGAAAAAAATTAATTCAAGGAAAGCACTTAGCACAGTGCCAGATGCATGGTGAGTGCCCATTAAATGGGCAAGTGCTGACTGCTTTTCTTAGTAGCAGGACTACTGGCATTGTTCTCACTATTTAATTCTTTATGCATTTAAACATTTTAATGCTTAGGAATATTTCTCCTAAGTGCCCTCTCTGTCTCTACCTCTCTTTCTCTCTCTGTCATTATAGAAAGTTCTCCTACACTGTTGGTGGGAATGTACCTTGGTGCAGCCACTGTGGAAAGCAATATGGAAGTTCCTCATAAAAGTAAAAATAGAGTTACAATATTCTCCACTCCTGAGCATATATCCAGATAAAACTATAATTCAAAAAGATACATGTGTACCTATGTTCATAGCAGCACTATTCACAATAACCAAGACATGGAAACAACCTAAATGTCCACTGACAGATGAATGGATAAATAAGATGTGGTACATATATACAATGGAATATTACTCAGCCATAAAAAAGAACAAAATAATGCCACTTGCAGCTCTATGGATGAAACTAGGGACTATCATACTAAGTGAAGTAAGTCAGAAAGAGAAAGACAAATACCATATGATATCACTTTTGTGTAGAATCTAAAATATGACACAGATGAACCAATCTATGAAACAGAAACAGACTCAAGTCATAGAGAATAGACTTGTGGTGGCCAAGGTTGAGGAGGGGTGGAGGAGGGAAGGACTGGGAGTTTGGGGTTAGCAGATGCAAACTATTATATATAGGATGGATAAACAACAAGTTCCTACTGTATAGCACAGTGAACTATATTCAATATCCCATGATAAACCATAATGGAAAAGGATATGGAGAAGAATATGTGTGTGTATACATATATATATATTTATATAAAACTGAGTCACTTTGCTGTACAGCAGAAATTAACACATTTTAAATCAACTATACTTCAATAAAAAAAAGTCAAAGAAATAGACTTAAAAAAAAAAGTTCTTTCTCATTTTCAAAGGCCCAACTCAAGGGTGAACTCCTCCTAGTGGCTTTCCTCAAGGGCCCTCACCCTTCCATGTGAAGAATTAATTTCCCCTTCATTTGTATTTTGTATTCATTTGTACAACACGTAGTACATACTTACATCATACTGCTTAGTGCATTGCATTATAGTTATTAAAGCCTGTGTGTGGCAAGCTAACCCCAACCCCTGCCTCAGGCTATGAACTGTAAGGATTTTATTTACTCTTCTTGTGTACCCTGTGCTGGCCACATGTAAGTTGCTCAGGAAAAGCATGTCCAACTCAGCTGAATTATCTGGAAAATTCAATCATGTGGAAACCTCATTTCCCAATAATGCCAGATATGTGAGGGGTGACTGAAGAGAAATGCCTTCTATACAGAATTTGGGGCTGTCAGCTTCACATGAAAAGATTAAATGAGTGAAATGATGTGTATTAAGTTTTTACCAAGAAAAATAAAGATTTGGATAAATATCAGAACACTTTTAAATGGCATGCATTGACATATGAGTAGGGATAAACAGGGAGGTGGGAGATAGTAGGAATAAAACATATAATTTTAAGAGTTTTAGGTCTTGCTAAGATAAATAAGTGCGAAAAGAGATGACATCATGGGTCTGTCTCTTTAGTATTTGATCACATAACATTGTCAAAGGATTTCTAGATGAGATGGTTAATAAACCAGAGAGCATCTTGAATATAAAACATATCTATAAAACATCAGTCTAAATTACTTCAAGGATCCCCACCTTGACACTCCTAGATGATATGTTATGGGAAGTGAGCTTTAAATATGTGAAATTATACACACACACACACACACACACACACGTTTGCATTGTCAAATGCACTGCCTTAAAGAGTACAGTCTGCACTGACTTTTCAGTTGTTTCTTAGTTTAATTCAAAACACTATTACAGGGCTTCCCTGGTGGCGCAGTGCTTGAGAGTCCGCCTGCCGATGCAGGAGACGCGGGTTCGTGCTCCGTTTCGGGAAGATCCCACATGCCGCGGAGCGGCTGGGCCCGTGAGCCATGGCCACTGAGCCTGCGCGTCCGGAGCCTGTGCTCCGCAAATGGGAGAGGCCACAACAGTGAGAGGCCCGCATAACGCAAGGAAAAAAAAAAAACAAAAAAAAAAAACACTATTACACACTACTATATATAAAATAGATAACCAACAAGGACCTATTGCATAGCACAGGGAACTGTAGTCAGTATCTTGTAATAACCTACAATGGAAGAGAATGTAGAAGAAAAAATATGTATGTATATGCATGTGTGTATAACTGAACCACTTTGCATTATACCTGAAACTAACACAAGTTTGAAATATTTTTTTTTTTTTTTTTTTTTTTTTTTTTGCTGTACGCGGTCCTCTCACTGCTGTGGCCTCTCCCGCTGCGGAGCACAGGCTCCGTTCGCGCAGGCTCAGCGGCCATGGCTCACGGGCCCAGCCGGTCCGTGGCATGTGGGATCTTCCCAGACCGGGGCACGAACCCATGTCCCCTGCCTCGGCAGGCGGACTCTCAACCACTGCGCCACCAGGGAAGCCCCAATAAAAAAAATTTTTTTAAAGAAACAGTACATAAATAAAATCCACAAGTTTGAAGACAAGTTTTAAGAGGTGACCTTAGGCTTGAAAATGTCTAGAGGTACAAGTTTACTTTCATATATCCATTTTAGTTCTTGATTTAATAACTATATGAAAACACAAATAATCAATACTCAACAAATAATATTTAGATATTAAAATGGGTTTCTCAAATTGAAATTCTTTCCATTTTACTGTGATCACATGATATATAAATGAAGTATCTTTAATCCTTCCTCCTCAATTTCAGAGAATTAAAGTCAAGGTTCCCAATTGGCAGGAATATTTTCCATAAAACAGGGGAAAGAAAAAAATTTATTTATCTTCATTTGCTGTGGAAAAAAAATGCCTCTTGTAGCTTAAGAAAAAAATAAGAGCAACTTATTTTTTTAATCCTTTATTTTGTTCAGTTTAGTTTTGATTTTTGCCCCTCTCTACCTGGAAATGTTTGGATGGTTATTTGGTAAAGAAACATGTAACATACTGGTGTTTCATTATCTTCACTTGCTCAACTATGCTTATGCTTGTTTTGATTACAAAAGTAATTTTCACTATAAAAATTTAGAAAGTACAGAAAAGGGGGAAAATTAAAATTTAAAATTACCTGCAAGCTTTCAATGAACACTTGCTGCTTCCTTCCAATCTGTTTTCTGCATGAATTCATCCTAACATAATTATGTGTATTATGTGTAAATAAAGTTTGTTTCCTGTTTTGTTAAATTAACATTACAGGCTGAGCACTTTCCAGTGTTACTAATATATTTTTAAAATAAAATTTCTACTTGCTCTATGAAGTATAGCATTTCCATTTTCCATGAAACAGAGTGCAACTTTTTCCCTTCTGTTTAAAATTAAAATGTTCTCAGTCTATGCTATGGTAACCAATAATATTGTGAAAAACATTTATATGTGAATACTTTTCTAATTTTCTATATCTCTGATACTTCTGTAAAATAAATCCATAGATAAGCAGTTTCCCATCCTCTTGAACTGTATTTTTTGTTAACATCTTTATTAGAGTATAATTGTTTTACAGTGTTCTGTTACTTTCTGCTGTATAACAAAGTGAATTAGCTATGTGCATACATATATCCCCATATCCCCTCCTTCTTGTGTCTCCCACACACCCTCCTTATCCCACGCCTCTAGGTGGTCACAAAACACGGAGCTGATCTCCCTGAGCTATGCAGCTGCTTCCTGCTAGCTATCTATTTTACATTTGGTAGTGTATATATGTGAATGCTACTCTGTCACTTCGTCCCAGCTTACACTTCCCCCTCCCTGTGTCCTCAAGTACATTCTCCACATATGCGTCTTCATTCCTGTCCTGCCCCTAGGTTCATCAGAACCTTTTTTTTTTTTTTTAGATTCCATATATATGTGTTAGCATACTGTATTTGTTTTTCTCTTTCTGACTTACTTCACTCTGTATGACAGGCCCTAGGTCCATCCACCTCACTACAAATAACTCAATTTCATTTCTTTGTATGGCTGAGTAATAATCCATTACATATACGTGCCCCATCTTCTTTATCCATTTATTGGTTGTTGGACAATTAGGTTTATTCCATGTCCTGGCTATTGTAAATAGAGCTACAATGAACATGCTGGTACATGTATTTTTTTGAATTATGGTTTTCTCAGGGTATATGCCCAGTAGTGGGATTGCTGGGTCATACGGTAATTCTATTTTTAGTTTTTTAAGGAGCCTCCACACTGTTCTCCACTGTGGCTGTATCAATTCACATTACCACTAACAGTGCAAGAGGGTTCCCTTTTCTCCACACCCTCTCCAGCATTTATTGTTTGTAGATTTTTTATGATGGCCATTCTGAATGGTGAGAGGTGATACCTCATTGTGCTTTTGACTTGCATTTCTCTAATGATTAATGATGTTGAGCATCCTTTCATGTGTTTGTTGGCAATCTGTATGTCTTCTTTGGAGAAATGTCTATTTAGGTCTTCCACCCATTTTTGGATGCATTGCTATTTTTTCTGATATTGAGCTGCATGAGCTGCTTATATATTTTGGAGATTAATCCTTTGTCATTTGCTTTGTTTGCAAATATTTTTTTTCCATTCTGAGGGTTGCCGTTTCGTCTTGCTTATGGTTTCCTTTGCCGTGCAAAAGCTTTTAAGTTTCATTAGGTCCCATTTGTTTATTTTTGTTTTTACTTGCATTTCTCTAGGAGGTGGGTCAAAAAGGATCTTGCTGTGATTTGTGTCATAATGTGTTCTGCCTATGTTTTCCTCTAGGGGTTTTAAAGTGTCTGGCCTTACATTTAGGTCTTTAATCCATTTTGAGTTTATTTTTGTGTATGGTGTTAGGGAGTATTCTAATTTCATTCTTTTACATGTAGCTGTCCAGTTTTGCCCCACCACTTATTGAAGAGGCTGTCTTTTCTCCATTGTATATTCTTGCCTCCTTTATCAAAGATAAGGTGACCATACGTGCATGGGTTTATCTCTGGGCTTTCTATACTGTTCCATTGATTTATCTTTCTGTTTTTGTGCCAGTACCATACTGTCTTGATTACTGTAGCTTTATAGTATAGTCCGAAGTCCAGGAGCCTGTTTCCTACAGCTCCATTTTTCTTTCTGAAGATTGTTTTGGCTATTCGGGGTCTTTTGTGTTTCCATACAAATTGTGAATTTTTTTGTTCTGGTTCTGTGAAGAATGCCATTGGTAGTTTGATAGGGATTATATTGAATCTGTAGATTGCTTTGGGTAGTATAGTCATTTTCACAATGTTGATTCTTCCAATCCAAGAACATGGTATATTTCTCCATCTGTTTGTATCGTCTTTAATTTCTTTCATCATTGCCTTATAGTTTTCTGCATACAGGTCTTTGGTCTCCATAGGTAGGTTTATTCCTAGATATTTTATTCTTTTTGTTACAGTGGTAAATGGGAGTGTTTTCCTAATTTCTCTTTCAGATTTTGCATCATTAGTGTATAGGAATGCCAGAGATTTCTATGCATTAATTTTGTATCCTGCTACTTTACCAAATTCATTGATTAGCTCCAGTAGTTTTCTGGTAGCATTTTTAGGATTCTCTAGGTATAGTATCACGTCATCTGCAAACAGTGACAAGTTTACTTCTTCTTTTCCAAATTGGATCTTTTAATTTCTTTTTCCTCTCTGATTGCAGTGGCTAAAACTTCCAAAACTATGTTGAATAATAGTGGTGAGAGTGGGCAGCTGTGCTGTTTTCCTGATCTTAGAGGAAATGGTTTCAGTTTTTCACCATTGAGAACAATGTTGGCTCTGGGTTTGTCATATATGGCCTTTATTATGTTGAGGTATGTTCCCTCTATGCGCACTTTCTGCAGAGGTTTTATCATAAACAGGTGTTGGATTTTGTAGAAATCTTTTTTTGCATCTGTTGAGATTATCATATGGTTTTTATCCTTCAATTTGTTAATATGTTGTATCACATTGATTGATTTGCATATATTGAAGAATCCTTGCATTCCTGGGGTAGATAGCACTTGATCATGGTGTATGATCCTTTTAATGTGCTGTTGGATTCTGTTTGCTAGTATTTTGTTGAGGATTTTTGCTTCTATTTTCACCAGAGATATTAGCCTGTAGTTTTCTTTTTTGTGTGATATCTTTGTCTGGTTTTGATATCAGGGTGATGGTGGCCTCATAGAATGAATTGCGGAGTGTTCCTTCCTCTGCTATATTTTGGAAGAGTTTGAGAAGGATAGGTGTTAGCTCATCTCTTAATGTTTGATAAAGTTCGCCTGTGAAGTCACCTGGGCTTTTGTTTGTTAGAAGATTTTTAATCACAGTTTCAATTTCAGTGCTTGTGATTGGTCTGTTCATATTTTCTTTTTCTTCCTGGTTCACTCTTGGAAGGTTGTACTGTTCTAAGAATGCGTCCATTTCTTCCAGGTTGTCCATTTTATTGGCATAGAGTTGCTCATGATCTTTTGTATTTCTGCAGTGTCAGTCATTACTTCTCCTTTTTCATTTCTAATTCTGTTGATTTGAGTCTTCTCCCTTTTTTTCTGGATGAGTCTGGCTAATAGTTTATCAATTTTGTTTATGTTCTCAAAGAACCAGCTTTTACTTTTATTGATTTTTGCTATTGATTCCTTCATTTCTTTTTCATTTATTTCTGATGTGATCTTTATGATTTCTTTCCCTCTGCTAACTTTGGGGGTTTTTTTGTTCTTCTTTCTCTAATTGCTTTAGGTATAAGGTTAGGTTGTTTATTTGAGATTTTTCTTGTTTCTTGAGGTAGGATTGTATTGTTATAAACTTCCCTCTTAGAACTGCTTTTGATGCATGCCATAGACTTTGGGTCATCGTGTTTTCATTGTCATTTGTTTCTAGGCATTTTTTGATTTCTGCTTTGATTTCTTCAGTGATCTCTTTGTTATTTAGTAGCATATTTTTTAGCCTCCATGTGTTTGTAATTTTTACAGTTTTTTTCCTGTAATTGATATCTAGTTGCATAGTGTTGTTGTCAGAAAAGATACTTGATACAATTTCAATTTTCTTAAATTTACCAAGGCTTGATTTGTGAACCAAGAAATGACCTATCCTGGTGAATGTTCCATGAGCACTTGAGAAGAAAGTGTATTCTGTTGTTTTTGGATGGAATGTCCTATAAATATCCATTAAGTCCATCTTGTTTAATTTATCATTTAAAGCTTGTGTTTCCTTATTTATTTTAATTTTGGATGATCTGTCCATTGAGGAAAGTGGGATGTTATAGTCCCCTACTATTATTTTGTTACTGTCTATTTCCCCTTTTGTGGCAGTTAGTATGTGCCTTATGTACTGAGGTGCTCCTATGTTGGGTGAATAAATATTTCCAAATGTTATATCTTCTTCTTGGATTGATCCCTAGATCATTATGTAGTGTCCTTCTTTGTCTCTTGTAATAGTCTTTATTTTAAAGTCTACTTTGTCTGATATGAGAAATGTTACTCCAGCTTTCCTTTGATTTCCATTGCATGGAATATCTTTTTCCATCTCCTCACTTTCAGTCTGTATGTGTACCTAAGTCTGAACTGCGTCTCTTGTAGACAGCATATGTATGGGTCTTGTTTTTGTATCCATTCAGCCAGTCTATGTCTTTTGGTGGGAGCATTTAGTCCATTTACATTTAAGGTAATTATCGATATGTATGTTCCTATTACCATTTTCTTAATTGTTTTGGGTTTGTTTTTGTAGGTCTTTTCCTTCTCTTGTGTTTCCTGCATAGAGAAGTTCCTTTAGCATTTGTTGTAAAGCTGATTTGGTGGTGCTGAACTCTTTTAACTTTTGCTTATCTGTAAAGGTTTTAATTTCTCTGTCTAATCTGAATGAGATACTTGCTGGGTAGAGTAATCTTGGTTGTAGGTTTTTCCCTTTCATCACTTTAAATATGTCCTACCACTCCTTTCTGGCTTGCAGAATTTCTGTTGAAAGATCAACTGTTAACCTTATGGGGATTCCCTTGTATGTTATTTGTTGTTTTTCCCTTGCTGCTTTTAATATTTTTTCTTTCAGTTTAAGTTTGATAGTTTGGTTAGTATGTGTCTTGGTGTGTTTCTCCTTGGATTTATCTTGTATGGTGCTCTCTGTGCTTCCTGGACTTGGTTGACTATTTCTTTTCCCATGTTAGGGAAGTTTTCAACTATAGTCTCTTTAAATACTTTCTCAGACCCTTTCTTTTTCTCTTCTTCTTCTAGGACCCCTATAATTCGAATATTGGTGTGTTTAATATTGTCCCAGAGGTCTGTGAGTCTGTCCTCAATTTTTTCATTCTTTTTTCTTTACTCTGCTCCCTGGCAGCTATTTCCACCATTTTATCTTCCAGCTCACTTATCCGTTTTTCTGCCTCAGTTATTCTATATTGATTCTTTCTACAGTATTTTTAATTTCAGTAATTATGTTGTTCATCACAGTTTGTTTGATCTTTAATTCTTCTAGATCCTTGTTAACTGTTTCTTGTGTTTTCTCCATTCTGTTTCCGAGATTTTGGAGCATCTTTACTCTCATTACTCTGAATTCTTTTTCAGGTAGGTTACTTATTTCGTCTTCAATAAATTTGGTCTTGTAGGTTTTTACCTTGCTCCGTCATCTGTAACATATTTTTTGTTGATGTTTTTTTCCTTTTGTTTTTTATGGGTGGTGCTGTATTCTTGTCTTACTGGTTGTTTAGCCTGAGACGTCCAGCACTGGAGTTTGCAGGCAGTTGGATAGAGCTTGGTCTTGTTGCTGAAATGAGGACCTCTGGGTGGCCTCACTCTGATTGATATTCCCTGTGGTCTGAGGTTCTCTGTTAGTCCAGCAGTTTGGACTCAGAGTCCCCACCACAGGAGCTCAGGCCAGACCTCTGGCCTGGGAACCAAGATCCCACAATCATGTGGCTGGTGAAGTAATGGTCCCTAAAAGACACGGACATCCAAGTCCCTGGAACCGCCTGGCTGATGCATGGCAATGGGGTCCAAAGTTGCCAGAAGGGCCGGGCAGTGGCCTGAGGAGCACAGGGTGGTCTGGTCTCCTCAGAGTCAGAGCCAGGCCATCTGCGTTGCCTACAGCACCCAGAGTGCCAAGGACTCCACTTGGGCTTGCACCCCGGATTCATGTCTGAGGCCCCTTGAACTGTATTTTAAAGGAGAATTTAACTATTTATCTAAAACTTGGGTTTTCAGGAACAAGTTCACAGATAGCTCCAACTGCTCATAAGTTGGGTGGTGTTCATTACTAGACTTAAGAATATACCAATTCCTTTCATATGAATCAAAGATCAGCTAATTTTTTATTAAGGAAAGTCACCTAGCATCATTTTGCTTACTTTGTCTTAACGTAAACAGTAGCAAATGGTAGCTACTGTTATTATAGTAACCACCTACTTTTGGTTACCCTTTGTATACAACCCTCTAAATCCTAGTAAAATAGTTGCACCTATTAAGCTGTTAACTGATATATTTACTAAGTATCAACTCTGGTCTTTGCATTGTGATAAGCACCAGTCTTTCCCACATCATTTGAAATATTTTTATTGTTCTGAAATACTTATTTTTGCTTTTATTTTTGTCTATAGATTTTTAAACTGAGACTCCAAGATGTACATCAATTTCCCCATGTGGGAATTCTGAAGACCCTGCTCTTATTACTATATGCTACCATTTTCTACAAAGGCTTTGAAATTCTACACAGAAACCTGAAATACACTAAGAGGCATATGTGCTGTTTCTATGTCTTATGTCCCTTAAATGTCTTTCTTTGGCAGAGAAAGTGGAGTGTAAAAAGGGGATCCTAGATTTACAGACAATAGCACAGCACAGGGTTGCATTTTCTTACACTATGGATTAATGAACCACTGGCAGTGGATGACTGCCTTTTTCAAAGATAAGGAAGGCATTTTGTGAGAGATTCTACCACCTGGTCAATGATACATAAAATTGAAATGTACAGTATGCATGCGTACATTTGTATGTTTCAGACATTGAAGAAAATAATTGGGGGAAAAAATTCCATACCCATTACCAAAAACAAATACACAGAAGACAATAGGTATAGTATAACCCTACAGGAGAAAATCATAATTCAGCAACAATACTTAATAGTAAATGTTCAAAAAATGTGAACTTGGTAGAATTGAATCAATATTGAATTGAATTTACTGAATTAAAAATTTCAAAATAATATTCATTAAATTGAGTAGAATCCTATCCAATCTCTGCCACCCTAGAGTCTGGAATGGTAGAGTGAGACAACACCAATCAAAGAGATACATATACTTTAGATTTTAGAAATCATTTTCAAAGATTTAGGAAAAGTATCAGTGAAATTCTGGATCTTAGAGTAGATTAAGTACACATGTTAAAATAAGTAAAGTCTTAGCCAAATTACAGCCAAGAATACTCAAAGAGCAGGCAGATGGAGTTGTAGGAGCATTGAGAATAATATGTTTAACATCAGTTATAATTAGAGAAATACCAAAGTTTCAAGATAGACAAATGTTCCATTTTTAGAGAGAAATGAAATTTCCCAAAATTATGAGATGTGATTAAGCATCAATACTCATAAATATTTCAAATGTATTATTAATAAAAATCAGCATGGGTTCATTCATAAACAAATCTATATATTATTATCAGTGGACTCTTCTATTAGTCCTTTATTCTCATCATTGTTATTAAGTTTTAAATTATGTAACTGTAGTTATACTTAGAAAATAGAGTGAAAAAAAGCTCAAAGGGTAGCTAGTTCAATGGATGACATTCAAAAATATCCTGAGCAGGGCTTCTCTGGTGGCGCAGTGGTTGAGAGTCCGCCTGCCAACGCAGAGGACACGGGTCCGTGCCCCAGTCCGGGAAGGTTCCACATGCCGCGGAGTGGCTGGGCCCATGAGCCATGGCCGCTGAGCCTGCGCGTCCGGAGCCTGTGCTCCGCAATGGGAGGGGCCACAACAGTGAGAGGCCCACGTACCACACACACACAGAAAAAATATCCTGAGCAGATAGAACAATGGACCTAAATAAAATTTAGGACCTTTAATTGTGATCAGTGTAAATGTCTATATTTAGTTTCAAACAATTAATAAATAAATAGGGGCCTGGTGTACAAACATTTCCTGTAAAAAATACTTGGTATGTTGGATAACCAAGTACAAATTCAACTTTCATAAAAATATACTGTGAATGGTCAAAAGGTAAGATAATTCAAGTATTTTAGGATATGTTCATGGAAGAAGTATCCCATTCATGGGTAATGATAATTTCAAAACTGTATCAAACAAATTCATAGTGCTGAGGCTAAAAAAAATCACTTAAAACACTATCCCTTCTTTAAGGAGCTCACCAGCCCAAGTGTGGAAACAGATGCAGAAAAGGAGAATTATAAATAAAATATTTGTTAGCCATGGCAATATAATTAGATGGTATTTAGAGCATTATTTTCAATTCTAGTCATTTAATTTTAAAAGACACCTCCATTATTTAGTATTTAAAAGAATAATGTAGTATGCCAGGCCCTGTCCCTGTGAGAAAAAAATTAGTATCCTCATTTTATAAGTGGAACCACAGGATTGAGATTTAAAACAAAAAATTCACCCACAGACAAATAGCTAGTACCTGTTAGAGCTGAGAAAAGAACAGAGATCTTTCTGCCTTGAAATTAGTGCTCTTAAAATAACAGTGTACAGAGATCAGCATTTATTAAGGTGTGTCCTGCTAAACCAATGTTTCATAGGATATTAAGTATTACAGACCCAAAGAAAAAGATTCCATAGTCGAATAATTTTGAGGAAGACTAGGAAAAACCGAATTGACAAGTTTCTTTACCATAAAGACCTTGCAAGACTTTACTATTCTGATATGCATGGTGAATCTCCTAAAACACGGTCTAACAAGTAGACTTTTCAAATGCTTTTGACCCCAGAAGCTTTTTATTCTTTTTCTTCACTGAGTATTGTGAGGGGCTAGTGTTCTATGGAACACCCATTGTAAAATCCTACTCACTAGAAGACCAAGAAAAATCCAAAGGCCAGGAACTAGAAATATTCAGTAAGGAGAGAAAGAGGCCTTAGTGAGCTCATGACAGCTGTCTTTAAATATTTATCTCATCAAATAAGGACATAGTATTTCATCAAAGGGAAATCTAGATTTAATGAATGGAAGACAAACTTCACCTCAATATAATATTCCAATAATAATTTTCTTTAAAAATGTAAAAGCTGTACAACAAAAGTGCTAATCATTTGTAAAAGGTGTTACCCAAGCAATTTCTGAACTGGTCTGAAAACACCACTAAAGTCCCTTTCTAATTCTTATATGTGATGGCTCATTTGCAGTAATTATCAGCTGAGGTTATCATACATTTAGTATTTCAGATTCTCTGTCCATTTTTGTACCGTTTTGAATTAAGCATTTTATAGACAGAAGACATACAGGTTAACTGTCAGAATCTATTGCAAACACAATGTCTTCCATCAAAATCCACATAACACTACACAGAGTTTACACTATGCCAGGGAAAAATAAAGCCACTCTTCTCCAATTTATAAAACAAGTAATTTAAATCATCTTAATTATAAATTTCATATGTGCAGAATAAAATGAAAGTTTTCTCATTTACAAAATGAGGTGAAAGACCTGAAAACCACATACAGGGGAGCATGAGACCCTCTAGCACACAGATTGGTGTAAGGAGTAGGAAAAAAGCTGTGAAATGTACAAGACATGTTTCAGATCAGTTACATGTATTTTTCATGTGTCTATACCTGCCTTGATGCCATTACACTCAAAGAAGCATGATTTGATAGACCACGTGGGTTATCAATGGATTTTACTACAATGTAACATTTATTTGCTAGAATAATAAGTCAGATATAAATTTGATACCTATTTGTGTATTCCTTGATGATCTGATATATGCTAATCTTAATTGTTTCATTTTCAAATCGGCTGTTGCTCCGGTCCTTATATATCCTGAATTCTGCTGCTGTCACTGCTTCTCCATGAGGAATCTGAGTAAGATCAAACCGGAATTCTTTGTAATGCCTTCGCTGGTGAGAAAAATCCTTGTCTCTTTCAACTGAAAAAAAAAAAAAAAAAAAAGGAAGTAAAAAGTTAGGCCTTTATAAAGTATGGAAATTAATGGTAAATTCTTTCACTTTGAAAACAAACAAGCAGGATGTTATAAAACTGGGAAAACATAAAACCACAGACTCATATGTGTTTCCAGTTGAAGGAAATTCCACAAACCAACAGCCTTTAGTTCAAAAGCAATATAACCTCTGTGGTTTTATACAAATTCCTGGCTCCTAAATGGAAAGGTTATCCAAAAATGTTTTTAAAAGTGAAGGTTGTAAAGTTATTACTAGTGGGTATCGAGTACCAGAACAGAGAAGGGTTCATACAGGAATTAGCACTCTGTGATAGAAAGCTCCAGAGTTCCAGGTGAAGTCAATGGTGAGATTTAGCACAGTCGAGGGAGGAAAGTCGGAAGGAGGCCCGAGGAGCTGCTGGCACAGTGGGGCTGTGTTTATGAAATTGTAGAGGTCAAGGAAACAAAACAAATGCATTTTCACAAGAAAGATTCTTTCTAAAGTGTCTTCCCGGGTGACATTTTTCCTCCTTTTAGCAAATGTAAAGCTCTACGTTTTTTAATGCATTTTCATTAGTTCTTGTAGATTATTGAGTACAACCTCCCCAACCCATGGTGCAGCATCTAGTCTCCCAAGGAGCTCTGCTCTTATGCAAATTTGAGAGAGGAGCGTATTTCCGCCTTCAGCAACCTTCCCACCAAATGAGGTCAGAGAATTTTTCCTCTTGGGAATATTAAGGAGTGTTGAGGGATTCAGGACAGTGTCAGGCATAACATTACATAATCCAGCTTTGTAAAATGATGTATTATTGGATACAGTCTATGCTTGTTACTGACCAGTGTTCTTGGCCTTTCCTAATCAATAGAAATTGATAAGAGGCCAGACAAGAAATTGAGGCAAGGCTTTATTGGGGGCCCTGCTATAGCAGGGGGGAGCAAAAACAAGTAACAGTTTCCCTTCCTTGATCCCAAGTTGGGGCAAGCTGGTTCCTTATATTGGGTGAGGGTAGAGGTGTGTTCAGGAGTTGGGCCAGAGGGGTGGTTTGCCCACCCCTTACGTGGTGTTGTGTGCAGGGGGTATGCACAGTACTTTGCTTTTGCTCCTGACACCCTGTTTTTGCTCCAGGCTCTTCAGAAGTGGCAATTGGGTTTTTGGCCTTTTTGTATCTTGTTGTCAATAATTTGCCCCAACTGCTCATGAACACAGCTATATTTAGTCCCTTATAGTTTTTTTGTATTTTATTGCTTGAGGAGAGATGTTTGTCCAGGTGCAAGCACTGCAGCAAAGGGTCCCAGGTCCCAGGTCACAGCCTGTCTCATGCTGGGTACCAAAATCTTTCTTAAGGAACCACCTACTAAAAGGGTTCATTTTTAGTAATGCAATATCATTTGATGGAATTAAGTTTCTCAGTGCTGGTAGGTTTCTCAAAATCTCAGTTACCTCAGATAATATAGGACAGATTACAAAAAGAAATTCACTGCAAAGCATTGTGTTCCAAGTGTCTCACAAACCTACAATATTTTTTTAAAATGTATCCAGTGACATTTCATTGCTGAAACGTTGTTACAAGAAGATAAACGATGTATGTTATATAAACAATTCACAATGTTCAAAAATTGGATTAAGACACAAAAAATATCTTTAGGAGGTTAATTGAAATGATACCAACACTGCTAAAAATATATGAAACTTGGGATCCTTAACTAGAGGGAGGGTCAAGATTAAGGAAGAGAGAAGGCAATCATGATCATCGAGGAGTGATTTTGGGGAACCCAGGCTGCGGGACTCCTAAATTCTAGTGCCAGACAGGGCTCCATGTCTGAGAGGAAGTTCATGACAAAGGAACCCACAATTCCTTGCCTTCATCCTCCAAAATAATCTCTGGTTTATTTTCTCCAGAGGAGTAGGAGATGGTTTAAGAGAGCTAGGAGCTCAGCCCCACCTCCATCTCAGATACCTACACAAGCAAGGAGGAAAATGTAAGCTACACCTGGAGGCATTTTCCTCCCATGGACTTGGTGAGAACGGTGCTCTCGGGCTGCCTGGCAACACCAACACCACCTCTCATGACTCATGAGGTTTCATTTTATTTAAGTATCATTATCTTGGTCCTAAGAGAGGTCCATTCCGCTGGAGAGATCATTAATTAACTTTCCCTAAATAAGGAGGATGACTACATTTTTAAATCCTATTTTGGCCCATAATTTAAACCTCTTTTCTGTCTGAGCTCCAGCTGGCGGTAGTGTAGACTGCTATGAACGGGTCTCCATCTCCAAAGTGTAAGGGCAGAAAATACCTACAAACTGGATCTCTAATAACTAGAGTGTACATATGAATATTAAAACTAGCCACAGGGCTTCCCTGGTGGCGCAGTGCTTGAGAGTCCGCCTGCCGATGCAGGAGACGCGGGTTCATGCCCCGTTTCGGGAGGATCCCACATGCCGCGGAGCGGCTGGGCCCGTGAGCCATGGCCGCTGGGCCTGGACATCCGGAGCCTGTGCTCCGCAAATGGGAGAGGCCACGACAGTGAGAGGCCCGCATAACGCAAGAAAAAAAAAAAAAAAAAAAAAAAAAAAAAAAAAAAGAAAAACTAGCCACAGCTCTTGTTTACAGAAAGACTACATTTTTTTTTTAAGAATCAATTTTATTTATTTATTTATTTTTGGTTGTGTTGGGTCTTTGTTGCTGCATGCAGGCTTTCTCTAGTTGTGGCAAGCGGAGACTACTTTTCATTGCGGAGCACAGGTTCTAGGCGTGCAGGCTTCAGTAGTTGTGGCACGCGGGCTCAGTAGTTTTGTCTTGCAGGCTCTAGAGAGCAGGCTCAGTAGTTGTGGCACACCGGGCTTAGTTACTCAGCAGCACGTGAGATCTTCCCGGAGCAGGGCTCAACCCCATGTCCCCTGCATTGGCAGGCAGATTCTTAACCACTGCGCCAACAGGGAAGTCCCAACAAAGAACTACATTTTTTTTTTTTAAGAACTACATTTAATTCACTGTAAAATTGTCTTTTCTGATCCTAATTTAAACACAGTAGATGACATCATGAAACAGTATTTAAATAAAACTGCTCTAAGCATTTTATTGGTATTAACATATTATACTTCATAACAATCTATGAGGTAGGTTCTATTATCGTCCTCATTTTGGAGATGAAGAAACTGAGGAGGCAGAGAAAAGAAATACCTTGCCAAAGAATTTGAATCCAAGCATTTGATGCCACCAAGCTATGGTTCTTAAATGCCAGGATAGGCTGCTTCTCTTATAAACTACTACTTTGTCTTAATTTACTAAGTATTTATGCTTTAATAAAGATCTGATAAATTAGGAGTTTGGGATTAACAGAAACACACTACTATATATAAAATAAGTAAACAACAAGGACCTATTGTATAGCACAGGGAACTATACTCAATATTTTATAATAACCTATAATGAAAAATAATATATATATAATATATATTAATATATGTATGAATCATTTTGCTGCACACTTGAAACTAACACAACATTGTAAATGAACTATACTTCAATTTAAAAAAAAGAAAAAGAAACAGAAGAGTGATCTGAAATCTTGCATTCACAAGTCCAAAATCCAAAAAGCTCTGAAAACTGAAAATTTGGCTTCAACTTCATTTGGCAGAAGAACTGGAAATTAACTGATTTGAGGTGACTTTAAAGTCCCTATTTATCTCACTTTAACTTACTGGTTTGCTGCAGAAATGTTCCCGGTGTTTGACTAAGTGGCACTGTCCCAGACTCTGCTTGAGGAAATCCATACTTTATGATCTAAGTCATTCAAAAATATATATTCTCTATTCTGAAAGTCAATATTCAAAATTCTAAGTGGTAACAATCATTATTCAATTTTTCATTAACAATCAATTTTATATTTGAAATTTAGACAAAAATAACTATAGTCTTGGACATAAGGGCTTTGACATAAGTTTGTTAGGGTCCAATCTAAAGCATGCACCTGCATAATGCAGATGAGTATTGAATTCATATTATGTAAAGTCATCTACTGTTCTGGAATCCCCTGTGAGATGTTAGTGTAAAAAGTGGAAAGCTAGAATTTCAGCTGTTATTATAAAATTTCAGCTTTCTGATCCAGCTCTTTAACCAAACCCCTTAAGGGGGCAGATTTTCAAAGAGTTTAATAAAATTTTATATTAAATACACCACACAGAATAAAGTTGTAGTGCAGATTTGTCCAGTGATTCAAATTCCTATATCCTACTGCTTTGAATTATAATTGCCCTGGTAAATTCCATGGGACATGTTGCAGTGAGTAATGGAATAAAAGTAGTACTTATATAGCCTTGCACTCCTAAAGATGGTCACAAATATTCACAAGGTAATCTCAGTTACCTAGGGAGGTGTCAAATATTAATATCCCTGACTTAAGAATAAGAAATTGGGTGATAAAAAAATAAATAATTAAAATACATTTATGCCAAAAAAAAAAAAGAAATTGGGTGATGACAGCTAGGCGATAACAGATGTCTGTCTTCTAAAGCCCATTGTAAATCTTTGTTCAATGTCCATACCACCTACGTAATGACATCCTACTTAGAGGCTAGTTCGTTGTTAGTACAGGTGACGACCCTTGAACAGTATGGGGTCCAGGAGAACTGACTCCCTGTGCAGTCAAAAAATCTGCATATAACTTTGACCCCACAAAAACTTAACTACTAATAACCTTACTGATAACACAGTTGATTAACACATATTTTGTATGTTATGCATATATCTACATATATTTTGTGCACTCATGACATACCTAACTTTCTTTTAATTTTCCTGATATCTCTAGGTTATGCTGTTCATGTCTGAGTTTTTTCAAATTGCTGCAAATCTCCAAAAAATTTTCCAATATATTTATTGAAAAAAATCTACATATAAGTGCACCCGTGCAGTCCCACACATGTTGTTCGAGACTCAACTGTATATTCATACAATGTTAATCAGCAATATACAAAAATGTGGAGAACAGGTGGAGAAGCAAGGGTTTGATCATCAGTGTGTAATTGGCATCTAACACAATACAATGCCTGATCCGAAGAAGTCTTCTATTAAACATTGGCTGAATGAAAGACTATGAACAGATCAAAAGCTGGCTCTGTCTTTTCACTCAGCACCATCCTGCTGCATTTCCCATTGACTGAGGGCCTGATAATTTATTTAACTCTCATTTGGGAGGGCATGTATTTTATTTAATACTCACTTATGTCCATAAGTTTCTATTACTTGCTCAAGAGCTCACAAGCTATAATTGGGAGAGAAGAGATTTCAACCCAGTGTCAAGATTTCAACTCGCAAAGCCTTCAACAACACGACCCTGTGTGTTTGTTTGTTTTTTCTGGATGTAGTTTTGTTTTTTTAATCTAATTATCCCCTCAGGAGAGTTGATATTTCAATGCTTACATTCTCCTCTACGAGATGCTCCTACCCTATAGAGGATGCCATACATTCTGGACTCCGCTCCTTCTAGAACTCATTTCCTCCAATCTTTATCTTAGCAAAAGTTGTGTCATATTCACTTATTTAATACTGATTCCATTTATTCTCTAAGAAAATGTTTATGAATAAGCAAGTGATTGTATTCACGACCTGAATTAGCATTATATAATATCTCTATTAGCATGCAACTGTTCCTACAACTATATTTTAAAAACAACACTACCAAAACAGATGAAAGAGAACAGACACACACATTTCATATTCCTTAGATGTAAGCTTTTTATAGGAGCTATCTTTGCCTTGTTCATATTGTGATGATTTTATATATTAAATATATTATGTTTCTCCATAAATTACAGTGTGCTGTATAACACATTGCAATTGTAAATGGCTTGAGAAGCTTAAAACATAAGCAAATAAACAAGTAGAAAAAAATCATTAAAATGTATACTATTTGGGGGTTTTGATTCATAGTGTATTAAATATTTGGACATTTCAACTCACTTTTTCATTTCTATGTTACATCAACAAAACCATGTGTGAGTTTCCAAAACATCTTTATTATCATTTCTAATAAAATCTGTGTTACCAGATTAAAATCTGCCAGACTCCATAAAAGTCATAATTACATTCCTATTTAGTGCTAGAAGAGATCTCCTCATTCCCAGACAAGACAAAGAAAAAGAAAGTGAAACAAACAAACAAACAAAAAAGCAGAAGGGTAAGCTAACTCAAGCCAGACCCAGACTTGTCCAAGGAGATAAAACGAAACAAGGGTTAAAACATGCTGAGACCAAGAGGTTAACACTTGTCTCTGGTGGAGACCATTTCCTCATCCCATACCATAGACACCATTTCTCTCACGTGAAGTGGAAAGGAGAGTTTAGGAACAAATATAACTAGATTTAAAACACACATCCTGTATCAGTTGATTCACCTTTGAAAACTGCACTTAAAAAGAGAACACATGTGTATATATATAGCTGATTCACTTTGCTATAAAGCAGATACTAACACACCATTAAAAAGAGAGAGAGAGAGAGAGAACACAACCACCTGTCCAGACGGCTATTTTCATAACTTCTTACATATCTAACCAGATCAACAGGCTGTGTTTTGCCAAACAGCCATGAAAACATGACACTGATGCCTTGCACTCGTCTCTCACTGTCATTTATGATACATGATTGCTTTGAAGGTCGTTACATGTAAACCAGTGACTATCACCGTAAATTAAACAAGTCCATCAACACAGAGTTGTTAATTTACCTGAGCTGATAGTGGCCCACAGTGCTCTCTACAAAAATTAAAGAGTTGCTTTCTGCATATACATACACACCGACTTACAGAAAAGAAACCATCAAAAATCAGCAAAATTGATACAGCTTACCACTCAAAACATGATCATAACGATGGTAGGGAATGTACCTCCTTCTGTTTCCAGGAAGCAGGTTTTGTGTTTTCCAAACATTTCCATCTATGAACCAAGTAGAACAACTGAAAGGTCACCTACACTGACAGAACCAGAGAATGAATTTATTTTTATAGTTTGGTTTTTTAAAACAGTGGCAACATCAAAGAATACAAGAGGTAAAGTATGAATCAGAAGACTCGCATTCCATGAGTCATGGGCTGAGAGTGAAAAGAAACAGGATCGCCTTTATAGAAGCACCAAACTACATTCTAAATGCTCTAAATTGCCAAAGTTCTGCAAAGATTAAGCTTCTTGTGTTTAAAGACAAGACGTACGCTGAAGCCTTTTATTTTTGAGATATAACTTAACAGAAGTTAATGACTGATGGCAGTCTCTTTTCTCCAAACAGACACCTCTCTGAATGACTTTATCATAAGCAGAAATTGGATAGAAATGTCCTGACTAAATATCTTGCTGTCTAAAGTATCTGAAGAGTAGAACTAATTAACAGAGGATTGCAGTTTTATCTATTTAGTGATTTATCTGCTGTCTTAAGGGGATGCATCCATGGGCAATCGGTCTTAATCTCCCACACAAGGGCTGTAACTTGGAAGATTCAAATAGAATCAGTAGCTGCAAGACAAAGATAGCGTTTTCCCAGGAGTGCAGCCAGCTGTTGAAAGAATACAGATCATTGTTTGCTGCTGAGTGCAAAAAATCATTAAGAGATTACTCATAGAATTATTACTTATCTGTGTTACATTTTAAAGTGAAAGAAAGAAAGCAAAGTTATCCTGTGACTACCAAGATGTCTCCACAAGAGACTACCAAGATGCTGCAAGGCATCTTTCACTGACTAGTCCACTGAGAAACATAAACTTGGTCCTATAAAGGTCTATTCATTGGTCAGTGAATGCACATGTTACATGTTTCTTTGAAAGGATAACCATCCCAGAGAGTGTGGTAAACTCCAGATTCCAGAAACCCTAAGAGCCTCTTAATACCACAGCCATGTGTAACTTGAAAAAGGGAAAATTGTACTCCTGAGTGGTTTGTTTCAAAGAACAATTTCAATTGACTTTTTAATGTCCTGTAGTTGAAATACTTTTGCTGGTATTCATAAATGCTTCATGAATACAGTTTTATAAGGAAGAAAAATTGCAAAAGAAAGGTGAGATTGTTAAATAATTTAAATGTTGTCCTATGATAGCTAAACAAATTAATTTCCTGAATCAATTAAATACACAGCACATAATTTTGAAATTTACAAAATTGAATTAATGATCCAATAGTTATATATTATTTTGATTTAAAAAACATGAATGATTTAGGGACACAAAGAATTAAGTCTTAAAGAGAACAGACTTGTTAGTTGCCAAGGGGGAGGGGGCTGGAGGAGGGAAGGATTGGGAGTTTGGAATTAGTAGATGCAAATTATTATATATAGAATGGATGAATAACAAGATCCTACAAGATCCTACTGTATAGCATAGGAAATTATATTCAATATCCTGTGATAAACCATAATGGAAAATAATATGTAAAAGAATATATATATATGTATAACTGAGTCACTTTTGCTGTACAGCAGAAATTAAACACAACATTGTAAATCAACTATACTTCAATAAAATTTTAAAGAAAAAGAATTAAGTTTTGTGTAAGACAGCTTTGGAACAGGGAGGAAGATGGTCTCAAGGTCTACCCTCCCTCCTCAGACTGGATGGGCCCAGCACTCAGCCCTCAGGGGTTATTAGAATACAATAATAATAATAATGATACATGTCAAGCATTGGTATGAAAACTGATATGTTCAATAATAAATAAACAATAATAGCAATAATTATTGATTTCTTAAAATTAATATATTTCAATTTTTTATTTTTTCTCCCTTATTTGATCCAGTTCCAATCCTGGCTGTCAGGGAGCTGCTTTTCTCTTTCTCACATTCCATATATACTCATCTTGATTATCCTAAAAATAGCCACTGTGATCCCTCTAACTTTATTCAAGCCCCAAATATTAATTGGATAACTGCTCTGGGCCAAAGCCTAATAGTTAAGGAGATTTGAGAAGCAAAGAGATAGGAGCTCAGGATGAGAAGGACAGATGTAGAAAAGTACCATTGTGGCACAATCATGTTGGGGTTTGGGAGGGACATGTGTGGGGGCAGAATAAGAAAGGAAGGAGCAACAAGCTGTGCAGCAGGCTTCAAGGGGAGGTCATTTTGAATTTGATCTTAAAGGATTATCACCAGGGAGAGAAAGGAGTTCACATAGATGAAAAGAGATGTGAAAGCTTAGGGCCAAAGGAGCGAATAATAAATTGTTCATTGTCATTGCTCATGTTGGGTCTAGGGTGGACCTGGACCCTAGACCTAAGATCCTCTAACTTAAGATGCTTCCCACACGTCAGAGGTTGAAATCCCAATTCTACTTAAAACCTCCATTTTGAATTCTACAAAGACTACTTTGAAAACTCTCACCCACATTAATTTCTCCTGCTGGGAGCCCCAGAGCACTTGTTCTCTTCCTCCCTTTCGAATACAGAGCTGTCATGATGGGACCACAGTGGACAGTTGGATTTGAGGTGAGAAGAATTTGAATTCAATCTTAGTTCCCTAACCTATTAAAAGAGTGTGATATTAGAAAAGATACTCAACATCCCTGAGCCTTTATTTATCCATCTTTAAAATGGAGGTCAATCATGAAAGGCCTTCTCCACAGTGTGCTGTAGAGGTTAAATAATATTTGAGAGAGAGGATCATAGCATAATGGCTGGAACAGAGCAAGTTCTCAAAAAGCAGTGGCTATTGTGTGAATTACTTTCTACTTGCATTGTAATTATTATGTCACCTTAGATTAATCCCATAGAGTAAGATACTTCATAGGAATATCCATGTTTTTCTTTTTGTTTTGTCTCTTACCTTTGTATTTCTATATATACAACAAACAGGACTTTTAATACAGTAAATAGTCAATAAAAGTTTAATTGTAAAAAATTGCTACCTGGCTTAAAACGTAGCCATGCTGATGATCAAAATGTCAATTTCTTTATCTGGAATATAGATATATTAATAAAGGTGATGACTATTGCCATTTTTTAATTTTGTTATAGTGTTTTAATTTTGTTATAACAAAATTAAAGAGACAAAATTTTTTGGTTTTTTTATTTTGCTATATAATTTTATTATAGTGTTATAGTTTTTAATTGTTATTTGTTTAGTTATAGCTATATAATTTTTACATAGTGTTATAGTAGCATTTAAAAAATCAGTCTAGATTTTTACAAGAGTGGGTAGTTAGAAAATAATTGTATTTACTTGATACCTTGTTTAGATATTTCACATCTACAAGGTAGAGAACACATTTTTAACATTCATATATTATTCACCAATCCAATCAGATTAGCTGGTTCTGACATACTTCCTCTTTAAAGGAGTCTGAAAGTCACTTACTTTATCCCTGAAGACAACAATACATCCTGACATATAAGAAATATTTTGTTATTTTTTTGATTACAGGCATTTTATACAGGAAATAATTAATTGGAATTTAAAGCAAATATTCATCTTTTGTGGGTTGGATATTAATGTTAAACTTCAAAAATCAGTTTAGAATTGATAATCACAGAGGATGGTACTTGATTAATTCATTTTGCGTAATAAAAAATGATTACTTAATGATGAGTAGATATGCTTAGTATGTAAATAATGGATTTCAGTTACACTATGTATAAATATTTGAGAAAGTTTGTGTTTGCCTACAAGAAGTCAATGTAAAAGCACAACTATCTGATAATCACCTTTTGGTAAATATTTATCTCATGTTTTCGTTAGTGGAAAAATCTGTGGGGTTTGTAGATTGCCTGGCAGCTAGAGGTCAACCATTCCAATCTCACCAGATTTCACTGAATGACTTTGTGAATCCTTCTGCTCCATCAGTAAAATAAAACAGTCCATTTTTAACCACCTGAAGGTGATAGAGGTTACCGTAAGTGATATACAGCAAAGAACCTTCCTTTATACTTGGGTACAATGAAATGATAGTTTATCTACAATGAATACTTGCAGTTATCTGACAAAAACAGGTCAAAGGTTTTGTGAGTTTTCTTCTGAAATTGCTCAAGGCCTTCTCTAATGACTGATAATTGAAAACAGAGACTGGGACTCCCAAATGTGATAGGTGACAGATGAGCAGTAGATTAATGCCAATACTTGGTTAGGAGACACTAAAAGTTCAGGGGTCACAGGAATTAGCCATTGTGCTACTGTGAAAAGACAGACATCAAAAGTCTATTATCCCCTTAATAGCTCTTCCCTGAGCCTGAAATCTGTTCTCACTTGCTTTGGTTATAATTTAGAGATATCTCGATGCCATGATACACATGATGTCAAAGTGAAACCACTCACCCTAACTGTATCAATAGTTAGGATTTGCATGTTTTTATTTACATAGTAAAAAAAAAGATTGTTTTCATATCACATTCTTAGTGTACTCTATGCTCATTTTGGAGAATTTCAGAAACATCTGGTCCAGAAAAAAGAATAATTGTACTTAATGGAAAAGAGGAAACCTAGAAAACTTGACATTAAATGTGTAAAAAATTTCTCTATGGGGGAAAATGAAGGAAGTTTAAGACAGCTTGCATAGTAGAAAGGATATGAGAATTTCTGTAGCTGAACAAACAAATAAATGTCTTTCTCACATGAGCTCCTTTAAGTTTTAAATCAGTATAACAACTTTTATAGAGTTCACTCAAGTTCAATCTGTGGTTCAATCCATCATTTTGAAACAAAAGCAAACTCTACATTTTTTCTGCCTGATGGGTTGCATCAGTGAAGTTTGGTACAGGAAGTTTGGTACTTAAAACCGGATCAGGTTATTAGAGACACAGTTACATGGTTTTACAGGTTTTTAGGAAAAGGAATAAAATGGTGTATATGGATGTATTACCTATATTCGCTATACCTAATATAAAGGTACCTGATTTACCTGTTCTGCTTAGGCAAGGACCACAAGCAGCCACTGGTGGCCCATGTTTGCTTCCTACGATGTGCGTATAGCTGTCTGCCTCCAGCACCAGATTTCAAGCTTGACAACAACAGCTTTGCTTGGCTCATTACTGTACACTCGGCTCCTACCTCAGTCTCTGGCACACAGTAGGTGGTCAATATACATGGGAAATGAATACTATAAAAATATAGGCATATATGTCTGATTCTGGTTCTTTTTGTTTGTTCATTTGTTTCAGGAGGGAGAGTAAACGCAGACCCCATTAATCCAGCTTAAGCAAAAACCCCTCCACCATTTATTCTTTTTTTTTTTCAATTGAAGTCTAGTTGATTTACAATTCAACCATTTATTCTTGGATGAGTCTTGCCCATGTTTTGAAATAGTATTCTTCCTAATGATATATTTCTTTTTCCCTTTCTTCTTTGAAAGGAATTCAAATAAATAATGATAACTTAGAATGCTAATGTCTTATATTTATTTTGTTTCCACTAGTTATACTGGTACTTAAAGACATATGCTGGACTAATAGAATCTCTGATTCTTCAATGGACATATTATTCTTGAGGAAGGAGAAAAAGGTAATAGAAAAATTAACATTGGTCCATTTTATGGTTATCAATAGAATTGTATTTAGAATGATTTGCAGAATAAATTGTAGATGACAATATTTATGCATTTTTTATTATAATATAATAATTTATATATTCTGATTAAGTTTTCTCTATTTACATGAAAACATGAATTTCATTCCTCTACAATATGTATATGTAATATAAGTCTTTGATAACATGTTCATAATATTATTAATGTTCTTCCCAAAATATTGAAAATAGTTGCTCCTTTCAGAAATATGCTTTGTTTTAGTTAATTTCTTTTTTGTTAGAAAAAAATTTATTAGAACTGCTTTTATTTGGTATGTTTTTCTAACATCATCCTTGAAAGTGAAAGTTCATTTCATCCGCCTGAGTATTTACAGATAGAAACTGGAATGCATAATACATGACCTGTTTAACATTTCTTTACAGCACATTATTAAAACTGTGAGTTAGATCAGTCAATACATTGTATTAAAAAAGGTTTTCTATAATTGGAGACCTACTTAAGAACATGTGCTAGATTTAATAAAGATGTAACAAGTGCCAGAATCAATAAAGAAATCACATGACCTTCCCACATTTATGGAATGAGACCACATTGTAGAGTCAAGGGACCCTTAGTGGTCTCAGGTCACAGAGTTTTCATGTGAAAAGTCTCATATTTTTGTTGATCTGGTTTCACACTCCTGGGTTTTTCCTTTGTATTGGGATTTCAGGTCAACCACAAAACTCAGAGCAAAATTCTGAGAAGAATCATTGAGCAGTATCTGGTTTTGAGTTCAAACTATACAAACCCTCCAAGATTCTTAAGATGCACACCTGGAAAGAACAATAAGTCTTCTGAGATCCAGCTCAGATGATCTCATTTTAGATTCAAATTTAATAACTTCCTGAGTCTCCAATCAAATTTTATATTAATTATCAGATGGCCTGTTTTCTGATGGTTTTATTGCTAATAGTTGGACTTGTTCTCAATGTTACTTCATAATCCATCCAACGAACCCATATGTACTGTTACATAAAGAGACAAATTCAGCAATGGGAAAAGCTAAATACCAACCTCATTTAAACAACATATTCCTCCAAATGGGCAGGAACTGGTGAGACATAGTACCAGAAGTGAGTATGAAGAGCAGGTATGAGTGTGGGGTTAAAATAAGAATGTTTGAGTATTAGATGTTTAAGTAGCTGGTGGATCCATAGATAACCCTCCACATCTGTGCTAATGAGTGCTCTGGGCACATGAGCAGAAATTTGGAAGTTTTCTGGAAAACTGGCATCACCAGCACAGTTGAGAATGTAGTATTCTGGAAACAGAGGAACTAGATCAACCCATGCATACTAAATGCTGAGTTCTGGGCTTCTTTCCCCACTCAATTTCTGGAATGTTGACACCCAGGCCTATGCCTTCCAGATAAGAGAATGAAAGGGTCCTCTCATTGAAATCTGACCATTCCCAGCAGAAAGAATAAGTCTCCACAAAATGACAAAGCAAGAATATCTTAGATAAAAAAATAATATCAAGTTCTACCCATATGCTAAGAGCTTCTAATCAGCTTTTTAATCTCTTGCAATTAAATAAGAGCTGACAAGCAAAGATCACTAATAGCTGAGAAAATTCTCTCCCTTTAAATATAGAGATAAGAGTAGATTTTTTTTAAAAGGAACTTGTAGGTATTTCATAAAAAGAAAAAAAAATTACTAAAAACTACCATAATATCTTTTGAGAGCCAAGAGAAGCTTTTGCACCCGTGAAACAACAAGATGCTGTAAAAGACAAATATTCAATGCTAAAACATCTCTTCGATATGAAGTTGAAAATCAATCTCAGTTTGAAAGATTAAGTTGAAGAAATTTTCAAAAAGGATAGCAATTAGTCAAAGGAATGGAAAATAGGAGAGGAAGACTGAAAAAAAAACAGAAAGAAAGAAAGAAAAAAAAGCATTAGTTCAGAATTAGCCCTAAAAATAGTGGTTCCATAAAGAGAGATCAGGAAACAATGAAGAAATCATCAAAGAAATAATTCAGTTCACTGATCCAAGTGCAAAAGTCTCAGGATTGAAAATGTCTGCTTTGTAGACAAAGCGAAGTTTCTGCAAGTTTCTGGACACAAAATACAAGCTACATACATAGGGATCAGGGAACAAAATGGATTTAGACTTCTCAAAAACAACACTGCCATCTATAAGGCAAGGGGACCATGCCTTCAAAATCATGATGAAAAATTATTTCTGCCCTAGAATTCTATATTCGACTCAATTATCCATCAAATATGAAGGTATAATAAGGATACTTTAAGATATTGCAAGGTGTCCAAAATTTGATTCCAAAAAAATATTTCTTTGGAATTTCCTGAAGAATTTGCTCCATCAAAACACCATACTAAGTCAGACAAAGAAAGCCAAATATCATATGATATTGCTTATATGAGGAATCTAAAAAAAAAAAAACAAATGATACAAGTGAACTTATTTACAAATCAGAAGCAGACTTACAGACTTAGAGAATGAACTTATGGTTACCAGGGGGCAAGGGAGGCGGGAAGGGATAGATTGGGAGTTTGGGATTGACATGTACACACTGCTATATTTAAAATAGATCATCAACAAGGACCTACAGTAAAAAATAAGAAATAAAGATAAATAAATAAATGCTTCACAAGTAAAAAGTCAAAAAGCAAACAAACAAACAAAAGCAAAAAACATACCAGCCAGAAAGAAGATGAAGGCATAAGCTACAGGAAAGAGGAGGTTTGACAGAGGAGAAACAAAGATAATTCACAGACTGATGATGAAGGGAGATCCCAGGATGACAGCTGTGCTCTGGACACAGAGGCAAACAGTCCGTATTGGAGCCATGCGACTCCACAGAAAGATACCTTAAGGCTAACATCACAAGATCCCATTTCCCATTCACACCATCCTTTGACTCTGACAAAGTCTAGGTGAGCCTGAGCCAGACTTGGACCCAGAAGTAGCTTTCCTTACATGTATTTATGAAGTTCCTGCTCTCTCCTCAAAGCCCTGCTGTCTGGGTCATCTGAGAATACTCACTTTTCCCATAGAAGTATTTTGTTTTTCCTTTTTTGATGTATTCCTCCGAGTTGGCCGTTGATGACGCTGAGACCAGAAGCTGAGACTACAACACAGCCCACATGCCCTCATGCATTTCAGCTGAGTGGGTCATACCTGGCCTCACCACACTACAGCCCCCTAAATTCCCAGGACACCACCTCCCCAGGAAGGACAATTAAAAACTGCCAAGCAAACTGAACCAGAATTTTATTCACAAGCTCTGTTTAGCTCATCTTCTGGCAACATTCTCCTAAACACTTTGACTTAAATAAGGAGTTTTGTGCTTCCTATTAGTTTTAATAATAATTGGCTTTACATTTACTTATATGTGAAATACATCCAATTAAAATAAAATACGTCATTGAGGTAGAGAAAAATAACTTAACCAAGTTCATGTTTACTGTGATCCTTGAAGCATGCATTCAGATCCAGTTCTGACCACATCAGCGCCTCTTAGGAAATGTTCCCAAGAGGCTACAGAATTTCTTTTTGAACGTTTATCTTTATCCTCTGCCTCGGTGTTTATTCTAATTCCAAAACTCTACTGTTTCTCACTTTACCTTTGGATGTCTTTCCTTTATGAAGAAACCACAGAGTGATTTGGAATATCTAACACCAGAAAACATTTTCAGTAATCCTAATGTGTCGATCACAGTACAGAATATTTAGACTCTGCAAAACGCAAGCTTTATTGCTACAATTACACTTAAGTACACCAAGAATGGCTCTTGTGTGCAAGCAGAAAATACACTTGAAATTCTGTTTTGCTTTTCTCACCCCTAGATGTAGGTTCACTAGGGCAAACAAGCATAATCCTGAAAGCATATGAACATCACCAGTTTATTCTACATTGCTCTTAACTCACAGTGAAAACAAAAGTAATCCCAAAGCTAAGATACATTTCACACATTTCCAGTTAAACTAGTTTCCTTCTTTTTTGCTTTTGAAGGACACCAGCTAAAGCTGAAAATAGTCATGGAAAGAATCATTCAGTGAAAGAGAGCGGACGATGGTCATGGAAATGGTTGAGGAACCCATTTGAAAGAGAAACTGAATGCATATAGAGAGAGTAAGGTGTTAATAAAGCTTATTAATATTCATGACCTGATACCTTCAAGCAAGAGATGCCAAAAGAATATGTCAACCAAGAGCAACATCAAAGAATAAAGCAGAGCTTGTGTGTTAACTATCTTAATGATGGAGCAGAAGTTAGACGCTATGGGGTCTCCTTTCTTCTTACTCAAATCACACAGGACACTCTATATTCAATCATGGAATCCTGATGAATTTATGAAGCTTAGCCGCAAAGCCTTAGAATGTTCAGAATCAGTAGTAATAATAATTATTATAAAATTATAATAACTAACATTTATGAGACATTATGCTAAATGCATATAATCTTATTTAATATGATGTATACTTAGTGAGAGAAGAGAGAAATTCAGCTAACGTTTATTGGATGTTTATTATTCAGCCACCATTTCCAGCAGAGAAGTTTAGGGAACAGAAGGGAGGTAGAGAAGGTAGGAACAAAAAGTTATCAACAGAAAAAGACTCACAGACATAGAGAACAGTCTTGTGGTTGCAATGGGGCTGGGAGGTGGGGGAAGGATGGACTGGGAGTTTGGGATTAGCAGATGCAAAATATTATATATAGAATGAATAAACAACAAGGTCCTACTGTATAGCACAGGGAACTATATTCAATATCCTGTGATAAAACGTAATGGAAAAGAATATGAAAAAGAATATATACATGTATAACTGAATCACTTTGCTGTACAGCAGAAATTAACACAACATTGTAAATCAAATGTACATCAATAAAATAAAGTTCTATTTTATTCAATTCAATCTTCTCTCATTTTATTGAACTTTTGTATGTGGCAGATATAGTACCCCGTGTCATGGAGAATACACCCCTCCCCAAAAAGTCAAACTTACAGTTCACATGCACATATTTAAGCTGACAACACAGATGAGATTTCAGAAACAGATTCTATAACGTTCAGAAGATACCAAACAAATGATACAAAATTCTGGGTGCAGTTCGTTTGAGAAGACTTTCTTGTGAATAGCAGTCTCTATTTAGTCACTTGATGTAACCCAATTGACAGGGAAACATTCACCTTTTACTTAATTTACTGTCTAAAAAAATAAATATGTGAGAACCAAAAGCCTGTCCCAAATTCCCTCCACCAAATTCCCAACAATGAAAAGATAAGAAAATGCAAGATTTCATCAAAAACAAGTATAATATGAATTGGGGCAAAATTTCCTAATTGAGCGGAGGTGGTCTCTTTGACTTAAAATGCATATGTACAGGAAAACTTGGACTTGGTTAAGCAATGCTGTTTTACCTTTTGCACTACATACTACCTTGCAAATAAATTCAAATGCCAAAGCGCATTTTATTCATATTTGCTGAGCACCTATTTCATACAAGGTTCTCAGCTTGAAGTTGTGCAGGAGGCACCAGAATATATATTATAAGCACGACTTTTGTGCTCAAGACTAAACTACATTGTTCAGGGCTCAAGGGTATATAGTTCTATTTTTCCATCTCCCTCTACCTGAGGCTTGAATTCTGTCCAGTTTTCAGGCACCTATTTTTCCTTTCCAGAACGCCAACTTTAGCCTTCATTGTGTTCAAGAGGAAAGGCAACAGAGAGAGCAGATTTGCAACACTTGAAAAACACTTCAGTGGCAAGGGACTGAGAAAGGAATTTTCTGTCAGAAACTATTTGGGGGAAGGTGTTACAGTTTTCAATTTAAATTTAAAGCCAAAGAGAGAGCTGAATTTAAAGTTAAATGGCACTAATTTAGAACTAATTTTTTAGGCACAGCTACACCACTGTTGGTATGTTTGCAATACATTTTGATTTAACACAAATAAAGTACTGAATTTGTTCTTTCTTCCTTCAATAGTAAATGGAATAATAATACCATCTTATTATTTATTTAAGTGTAGGCTACATGGCACAATTTTCCCAACAAAAACAAAGCAAAACAAAACAAAAACAAATTAACACAATTTGTGAACTTGGTTTAGATATCTAGAAAGGCTCACAAAAATATCAGAGAACAAATAATTATTATAATTACAAGTGGTGCTTATTGAGCATTTAAAGTATACTGTGCAATGAATTAAGGGCTATAGATGCCTTTTTATTAAATACAGTATACAAATCTATAACTAAAATTCAGAATAACCTAAAAAGTGATTGTTATTAAATTTTTTCAGCAAAACTGTTAACATTAAGAAGTAAACATTAACCAAATCTGAGACCATATGCATACATAGAACTTTTTACAAAGACTAGAGAGCCTCTTTCAAAAGCAAAAACAAGCAAACAAACACCTTCCTCCATCACTCTAATGGGGTTTAGGTCTAGCAGTCCAGCCTGAAAAATCTAACTTTATAAGTCTTGGTGAACCAAGTTATGTGATGAATCAGTGGTAAGAATGAGATTTTTAGTCCACTGACTCTAGATTCCCAGTTGACAGGCTCTAGGCTGTAGAGACCTGAACCTCCCCCCAACAAACCAACATAAGTAAGTATCAGTGGAACAACTTCCAGATCATCTAGTTTACCCTCCCACCCTTCAGCCTGGTGCCAGCTAACATATTCCAAAAAGCATTGTCAGTTCTAGACTTTCGTGGCTGTACTTTGGTAATTTCTTATTTCAGTGCGAAATATCAGTGTTAGGAAGTTGATAGATCTATCTTGAATAATATCTCACAGTATAATTTAAAAACACTTCTTCTATTGAACTTGAGGGATATAAAAATTCAGATCATAAGAAATTGTGGAAGACTAGAATAAATAAATAATAAACAAAGATCTTTAAATTAATAAAGCATAATGTTATCAAATGTGCTTTTTTGGTATTGAAAGTATGGGCAGAAATACTGAAAATTCCATAACTACAAAAAATTTTAAAATAATCCTTTATATTTTATAAAATATAACTAATTTAGATAGATAAATGGATAGATAGATAGATAGATAAAGATAGATGGACAGTTATTTTGAACCAAATCAGTCCAGTCTTTGGCTCACGGGCCTAGCCGCTCCGCGGCATGTGGGATCTTCCCAGACCGGGCCACGAACCCATGTCCCCTGCATCGGCAGGTGGACTTTCAACCACTGCGCCACCAGGGAAACCCCAGTCCAGTCTTTTTAAGCTATCACATTAAATAGTGTTTAAAAAGCTTCTGGAGGTATTCTCCCCATCTGGACTTCCAAGTTATTTATATCATTTAAAAAAATATTTCTCTGTTTTATCGTTACCCCAGAGAAACATCTATAGGATCACACATTTCATGGTGCTTTTGCTGCCATACCTCTGTGGAGCTTAATAAATTATAAATACCAATGTGTTCCACATCCCTTTTCCTTTTAATTGCATTTTGTAATTTCACACAACTCAAAACAAAACTTTAACAAATAGGTGTATAGAAATGACAGTGAGGACAAATCTTAGAGTACTATTACATTGAACCATTTTGAAAAAAAAAAATGTATCAATAGCTGAAGTATTAGGAATCTTTCTCTAGTAGATATTAATACCATGGTATTTATGGGAATGATATTTGACTAATTTTCCCAGTGTAACCTGTTCCACAGGTCCTTTAATAAATATTATTCCATTTGATGTTTTAACTTATCTCCTAAATTAGACTGCTTTAAATATTTTCTAAAATGAAAAATATGGTAAATATGAAATGATGGAGAGAATGATATTTTGCCTTCTTCCTTGCTCACTGATACATGTTCCATTTTCTTTCTATTCCATCTCCTAGGTGACTGTTAGGACATACTGAGTATCACATATTGTTTTAATGAGGTGCCTTCATTTTTATATTTCTTGTGGCATTATCTTCTTAAAGCTTCATAATCAATTGAAATGTTGGCAGAGGCCAAGAAAAAGACAGGGGACCAAGAGTGGTGCTGCATACAGGTTGCTGATAGTCCAACAAACTCAGAATGTAGTAAAATGACACCTACTAGAAGCTACTATAGGCCATCCACACCCAATAAAACTTCCCTCCTTCCTTCACTCTCTCCACTCCCCTTCCCCCATCTTCCTTTTCCATATATATATAAAATATAAAATATATAAGGAAATATAAAAGGAAAGGAAATGTCTTTTGGAGAAGAATATATTTCAAAGTCCCACATGTTGATATTTCATTTAAAAAATTTTATTCTAAACACATGAGTAGCCTCACTCTTACCAACATGTATGTTTTAATCCATGGTAGAAGGAGGATTTAGAAAACTCATTCACACTGAGATAAAATGTGTGTGTATATATATATATATATATATATATATATATATATATATTTACAGAAAGAGAGAGAGGGGAGTCACTTAGTTCTTTCAGGGTCATAAAGATATTGTCCTATTTTTGTCTAGGGGCATTATAATTTTAACTTTTTCTTTTAATTCTAAGATCCATCTATAATTATCCTTTAGTATGTGTATAGTGTGAGGTAGGAATTGAAGTTCATTTTTTCTAGATATTTACCCAGTTGTTTCAGCCCCGTTTGCTGAGAAGATTATCCTTTCCCATTGAAGTTCTTTCCTCCTTGGCACATTTGTCAAAAATTCTTTGAATGTAATTCTGTGGGTTTATTTCAGCATCTCTACTGTTCCATTGCTCTGTCAGTTCTTACTCAAATACCACATTGTCTTGATCACTGTAACTTCATACTAAATCCTGAATTAGATAACAAGTCTTCCATCTTTGTTCTTCTTTTTCCAAGAACACTTTGGCTATGCTAGGACTTTCGTGTTTCCATATACATTTCAAAAGCAGTTTGTCAATTTAGAATTTTTTAAGACTATTGGTATTTCAACTGTCATAACATTGAATATATAACTCAAGTTGGGGAAGATCGTCGTCTTAACAACATCGAGATTTCAGCGAGGTCAGTCTATCTCTTCATTTGTTTAAATCTCCTTAATTTATTCCAGCTATGTTTTATACTTTTTAGTATAGAGATCATATATCTTTTGTTAAATTTATTTTTGATGCTGTAGTAAATACTGTTTTAAAATTTTATTTTCCAATTTTTGTTAGATGCCAGGATATGAAAATACAATTATTATTTTGTACTGACCTTGTACTCTGTGACTTTACTAAATCCACTTATTTTTTTGTTAGTGATCATGTCGAGTTTTTAAAAGGATTTTGTACATGCTCATGGTGTCTGCAAAAAAAGGATGTTTTACTCCTTCTTTTGTAATCTTTGTGCCTTTTATTTCTCCTGACATGATTTACTGGCTAACAACTCCAATAACAATGTTGAATAGACAGGGTTAGCATTCTTATTTCTTAACTTAGAGGGAAATCACCCAATGTTTTACCTCCCCGTAGAATGTTAACTGTAGATTTTGTATAGATGTCCTTCCCAATAGTGATATTATTTGCCTGACCCTGGAGATTTTCTTCTAATATTTCTTAGAATGCAGTGGCCTTGCTTTGAACTCCTCCTCTTTCATTCATCTAAAATATTGATATATCATTATTTTACCCATCGTTGTAAATGATATATTGCAGAGGATCTGTACGTTTCTTTCTTTAACAGCTGTTGAATTTTGTTTTGATAGAAAATTAAATTTCTGATAAATCCTCTTAATTCTATCAGGCTTCATGATTAAGAAATTGTGATTTCTTAGAGTGGATCTTAGTTTGTCTTTAGTTCTAGGGTATGAGCCCTACTTTAAGCATCCTTACTCCTAAGGTATGGCCTTTCTGGGGTCCTAACTGAACGTCAGCGAGGTCTCTCCAGCACTAGCTGGGCTGGATCTCCCGTCCCACCCATGACTTGATCTCTGGTTCAACAGTGGCAGCTGCTCTCGGCTCTCTCCCCAGAGCCTCAACCTGCACAAGTAGAGGTCAACCCTTGACCAAGTTCTGGAGCAGAGCTCAGTGCCTCCACACAGATCACTCATCTACCCTACCTTTCCCTGAAAACTGCAGCTGCCCCAGGAGCCCCAGACCTCAAACACCCCCTTTTCCCAGGCTGCTGCTCTCAGCCTAGACTCCACCTACCTGCATTAAGGCCCCCAAACTGCTCCACACAGAAAACCAGGGCAGGGATGGGTCTCACCTGTGTGTTTCCCATTCCATTGGAGATTATAAGCCTCCACAGCCCAACATCCAATGCCTAGAAAAGTTGCCTCATATACTTTTTTCCCAGTTTCTTAGGTTTTTTAGTTTGTTTTATTTTGTTTTTTAATATTGAAGATATAAGTTTAAGACCAGTTAGTCTGTCAAGGTTAGAGAAAAAATATGTTATTTATGTATTCTTTTAATGTTTGAGCTAAAATAATATATATCAACATTAAATAGTTATTTTTCCTCATTCATCTAATTACTTCTTTGCTATGAGGCTAAAATCTGCTTCCCTGTACCAGAGGTAGTCTCCTAAGAATAAATATCATTAAATCTATTCCCTGGCCATTGATACCACTTTTTATGAAAAGTTTAAAGCCAAAAAATAAAATAAAAATAAAAATAAAGTAATACTTTTCCAAAGTCTTTTTTCATAGGCTTATTAAATTAAAAAAAGAAAGTGATTTACATGATGACATTCTACCATGTAAAAACACCTTTCTACTTTTTCTTTGAGTATCCTCAGTTGGGATACATGATTTTTAGACTCACTGATAAATGATTAGCATTTAAAGCAGACTGGCTGGTTCATTGGAATGCTTGGAACAAGTATAGTTTTTTTAAGTTTCCTTTAAATAGTTAAGCATTTAAGTATTTTACAAACTGTATAAATTAATACATTTCTGAAGTCAAGAAATACAGCCAACTAAAGCATAAGTGTACATCTCTATAATGGCATTTGGAGCAAAAACTTCAATAACTTGCATACTGGCATAATCATTTGATCGTGCTTGATGTAATGTTTTCTCCCAAGGGCAGAATTTATATTTTTCTGCATGACTCTAATATATAAAGTCATGGATTTCACTTTGGTTAGACTACCTTTAAAGAACGAGATGGTTCTTCTGTAAGCACAATCATTTAGGAATAATGAAAGCTGTAAATAAAAGTTAAATAAGTATAAATCTAAGGGACTTCCCTGGTGGCGAGTTGGTTAAGAATCCGCCTGCAAATGCTGGGGACATGTGTTTGATCCCTGGTCCGGGAAGATCCCACATGCCTCTGAGCAACTAAGCCTGTGCGTCACAAGCTCGTGAGCCTGCACTCTAGAGCCCGTGAGCCACAACTACCAAGCACCGCAACGAAGAGTAGCCCCCACTTGCCGCAACTAGAGAAAGCCCGCGTGCAGCAACCAAGACCCAACGCAGCCGAAAAAAAACAAATAAAATGTAAAAATATATACATATAAATCTAAAAATATAAGTTATGTTTAGATAAAAGGGTTTGTAATAAGTCAAGTTGCTACTGAAGATAATTTGAGCACCTGATGAATTTGTTATATAAGATTTGTTTTTCAGGTTTTGTTATTTCAACCTTAATAGCTGAAAAGCAGACATGAATAATAGACTAGTTTCTACTTTGGTGAAATTTTTTTATTCTAATAACAAAAATTAGGTACTAGTTTTGAGCTGAGACTTTATAAAATTATTTTATTTAATAAAATGGAAGAATTATTATTTACACTATGCAGTGGAGTAATCTGATATTTAGAGAAAAATATAATTTGAAATAGAAATTATTTATTTGGCGTTCTATCATATCAAATGCAGTCTTTGATACATAGTATTCACTTAATAAATGAATGGTGAATAAATTAACAAGGCTTTTCAGTACTGTCTGAGCCAAGATTCAAATGCAGATTTTCATGGCTCTTAATATCCTGCCCTAAATAATATTCTGCAAGAAACTTGAATTCTCTGAATATTTTAAAAATTCACATTATCATACTTTTGTTTAAGTAAAAAAAAAAAAAATTGTCCTTGAATTTTAATTAGGTATCAGTTACCAGGTTTTTTATGAAAAGTCAAACTTGACCCTCAGTAGCTCCATCTCTACCAACACATACACTGAGGGAAGACAGAGGGAGAAGCCTACAAAGGAATCAGCATTTACGCTACAGGATGAGTTGTTTTTAGTTTAATGATGTTCCCACCCGCCCTTTAGATAAAACATTGTCTTATTTATCTGCACACAGCAGGAGCCAAGGAGTTGATTGCTCGGTCTTCTCCATTAAGCTACTTCCCCCGCTAAGATTTTGCATCCAGAAGTTCTGCAAGCAGAGTTTGGAGATGGTCCACTGATAATTTATCAGTTCTTTTAACTGCACTGCTGTCACCATGCCTCATCAATCTAATTTTGATTTGGATAATTGAATGAAAACGTTGTCAGGTTTTCTTTCCTCTGATCAATCTGAAGAGAGTGAGTTTTTTTTTAATTAAAAACAAATCTATCAGCTGAGGGAAGATATAGTATCATAAAGTTATACAATTTTGTAGCTACAACAGATTATGTATATTTGTGAACTTTTTTTTTTTTTTTTTTTTTTATATATATATATGTATACACATCTTTTTTGGTTAGCATAAATTTATAGCTGCATAGGCTCATCTTTCTTTAAAAAAAAAAAAAGGAAACTGATACTACTGACAATCAAGCTGCTTTCTGACTTCCATAATTTTCTTTTTGTTGTGGAAACTTGGGAGGTAATCATAATTTTGGAGGAGGAGTTTTAATCAATACATTTTTTTTTTTTTTTTTGCGGTACGCGGGCTTCTCACTGTTGTAGCCTCTCCCACTGCGGAGCACAGGCTCCGGACGCGCAGGCTCAGCGGCCATGGCTCACGGGCCCAGCCGCTCCGCGGCATGTGGGATCTTCCCGGACCGGGGCACGAACCCATGCCCCCTGTCTCGGCAAGCAGACTCTCAACCACTGCGCCACCAGGGAAGCCCTGTGAACTCATTTTTAAGACTGTATATTTAAACTAGAAGCAATTTCCTTTTTATGATGGCCTTTTTCCTTGAGAGTGATGTTGTGAGTTCTACAGAGATTACATTGTTTTCCAAACTCCAAAAACTCACAGCAGATCATTATAATTCAACAGCTATTCAATAAATGGAATACAAATACTTTTATTAACAATTTTATAAATTACATAATTTACTGAAATTTCGTTTTCTTGCCCTTTAAAATCTAGTAAATGTACAGTTTAACTCTTGCTGTAAGTAATTTTGAAATTCTACAAATACTTATGCAACTTATCTAAGAAAAAGTTATAATGCTGTTTAACACCTACCAAATATTTTCTAAAAGACTTAAATGTTTAGCTAAAATGATATATTTTGAAATATTGATTTTGACATGTTAACTTCAAGTTTATCAAAAGCCAAAGCATGACACCTTGTATATATCATGTAGCTTCAGTTTAATTCACCATGTACATGATGGTCAGCTGTATTTATTATTTCCTATACACATGAAAAACCATAAATGCTATTCTGCAAGTTACTTGAAACATACTAAACTTTGAAATCCCCTAGAAGACATTCACCAAATGTTATGGCTAATATCTTTACTCTGCATATGCACAATAATGAGAAACAGAGCTGTCATATTTACTTCAGGGGACACATAATGAGATTTATATTTTTGCCAAAAAACCCGAGTTTCACAACCAATCAGATACACTGAAATAATGAAAAATAAACATGGAACTTTACGAATTATTCCAAGATATGATTCTACCATACAAATTACTTGACGTCTGTAAGTAACTAAATCATCCTATAGCAAATTCATCTGAAATGTAAAATGAGTCTATAACGCAACTCTTGAAACAAAATTATGGTCTGGATGCTTTGATGTAGAGAAACAACCAGAAGGTGGAGGGATTTCCATGAAAGTGTGAATATGTGACAATTCATTTACTGTGAAGATGAGTGTCTCCTACCAGCTGTTAAGATTTTTTTTACTTACTGAGCAGAGCTATAGATGATAGCAATAGAGTACTGCTACTTGAAAAATAGTTAAATAGCCATTATACTTACTTGAATTAAAACATGAGGTTGGTCATATCACAAAACCACAAAAAGAAGCCTTTCGGAGAAACTCAGGGAAGTGAGAATTGGTTTTCTCTCATACAGAGACAGAGAGTATCATGCTTCTGTCCTTCTGTAATTTGGAGGGTATACTGTGTACCTTCTCGGCTCAGTTTACTGAAGTTCTCATTATCAGTCTTCTTGGAAAACATATACTGTACCATTACGTAGCTGTTTTAACTCCGCATTCTCATACTTTTCTAGAACCAAGTATTTGGGAAGAAGAATACCAAATCCATTTCCTTCTCCTCCCCAACCCCCACCCCTACCCCCAATATTCCAATGAGACAGGCTGGGACCAGGGACCTGGGACCCTCTGCTGCAGGGCTTGCACCTGGACAAACATCTCTTCAAGCAACAAAACACAAAGAAACCATAAGGGACTAAAACTAGCTGCATGCATGTGCAGTTGGGACAAATTATGGACAACAAAATACAAAAAGACCAAAAACCCAACTGCCACTTTTGAAGAGCTGGGAGCAAAAGCAGGGTACAGCACATACCCCCTGCACTTGACACCACCAAAGGGGTGGACAAACCATCTAAGCCCCCACTCTGGCCCGACACCTGGTCCTGACCCTACCCAGTTAAGGAACCAGCTTGCCGCCCTTAGGGAGTGAGCAAGGGAACCCATTTCTTGTTTTTGTTCCCTCTTGCTGCAGCGGGGGCCCCAATAAAGCCTTGACTGAACTTCTTATCTGGCCTCTTATCAATTTGTATTGATTAAGGAGGCCAAGAACCCTGGTCGGTGTAACACTAAGGCACAGAAAACCTTAGAGAACACAATGCTGTCCCTAGAGTTTGGAAATTCACAGAGCTGTAACATTTAGTAGGAAGATCCACACAGGAGTCCCTTCCAAGGAAGAACTGTCTTGGGCCCCACATCATCTTTGAATGACCACCAGACTCAACCTTGATAGATAAAAACTGGGCATTCTTTAGCACATAACAATACTGAAGAGTTTTTATAAGAACTTACAGGAAAATACCAGTAATTTAGTGAAAGTTCAACATGGAGAGGGAAGTCTGACTTGAGTAAAGACATTGTCTTGAAATTATTGAAGTACTGACTTGCTACTCTATACTGCAGCCAATGTATAATCTAAATGTGATACATTGATAGTAAAATAAAATGGAAATGAAAATGCAAGTACTGATTGGATAATTTTCGTTTTTGTCATATTTTACTTATTATTACTGAGGACATATGGTAGTTGTTTGGAATGGTCCTCACTACATTATTAGAGAAAAAGGCTGCCCAAAGTAGGCTAGAACAAATGGCAACCCAAAGGGCTCCTGAGGGCATTATTTACATGCTCACTGGGAAGATTATAATAGTTCCTCATTTTCTCCACCTCAATAGTTGGTCATTTTTCTTGTGTATCCTGTCTTCAGTTAAACTTGAACTCTTATCCACGCACTTATTACCATCCTCTTTCTCTTATCATGTGCTAATGTCCCAGTTTCTTATCACTTTACACTACTTTACATGTTCCTATTTCCCTGAATGTCTGCTCTTTTATTTCAATGTGTTTTTTTCAATAGAATGGCTTCTGACATCACGTCTCTTAAATTCCAATATTTTCATTTCTAGTAAGTTCAAGCAACTATCTTATTGTTTCATCTACTAAAGTAAGACTCAAGTCTTTATATATTTAAATATATAATATTTTAAAATAGTTTTCATTTTATTCTTCCTGTATATTACATTTAAGTATCAGTTGACATTTTGTAATTAAGTGTAGGTGTATTATGTTTGGGATGCTTTTCATTACAGAAAAGTAAATATTTAGAGTTAAAAGGTAGTTTCAAGATGAAATCTTAGCTCTAAGGCAGAGAGAGGAAGTGACCCCTGAGGGCTAACTATGGACCAGGCCTGTCCCCAGCCTTGTGTAACCACAATTCCATTATCTCCTATAGTGGGAATTACGTTTCTACTTTATAGATGTGGAATCTGTGGTTCCAAGATATTTATTTGCCCAAGTTTGCAGCTAGAAAGTGCTGGAGCTGGAATGCAAAGTCAATGCATTCTAAAATACACTTGTAGGAATTCCCTGGCAATCCAGTGGTGGGAACTTGGGGCTTTCACTGTTGAGGACGTGGGTTCGATTCCCAGTCAGGAAAATAAAATCTCTTAAGCCGTGCGGCGTGGTCAAAAGTAAAAATAAAAAATAAAATATACCCGAGCCCATCTAGTTATCTTCACCAAACCCAGGATTCACAAACATAACTTCCCATCTCGGCCTGTCATTCTCAGCCCTGGCAGACTCCATACTTTCTTTCCTGCTAAATATCTTGTAATGTGTCTTTTTCTATCTTGAAATAAAACTCTTAGATAATGTATCCTACCCACCTTCATAGTTTCCAAAACATCAATATAAAATCAATATTATAAAGTAATTTATAGGTCCAGCAGAAATGGTCAGAAGTTTACATCACCAGAAATGCAACAGTCTAAAATGTACACTTACACTGCCATCAGCCATATTATTTACCAAAATGGAAAAGGGTGCCTCTTAAAATCTTGGACAAAAACAAAATTAGTACCATCATCCTTTGACTTACAAAATAAATGCATTAGTGGAAAAATCAGTGTGTGTAAAAATGTCAAAATATTTGGTATTTTTATGCTAAATAGGTTTAGAATCTAGGTTTTGGTTTTTCAAGTACAGGAATGTCCAGTAGGAAATTAGAAATTGTGTAAGAAGCAGAAAATTCTGCACTGTGTAGAATGTCCATTTTTATATGGTGTTTAGCACCCCCACTAACAAAATAACAGTGATACAGGCCAACATTGTGAAAACAAAACTGCACTCCAAAATTTCAAAAAGGGTGCCGAGGGCAAGTCACATCACGCCTATAGATTTTTTGTAGATATCACTAATATTCTTAATGAAAAGTACTTTTAATTTTATTCCAATTAATTTTCCCTAGAAGGATAAATGATTCTAACATTTGCGGTTTGACTCTTAAGCCATTATTTTTAAAACAATTTTTAAAGACTCCTATTTACTTTCTTAGCCAAAACTTCTGGTGTAGCCTAAGTTCCATTTAGACTTCCTTGTGTGAGGCCAAAAGTTTCTACTTCCACCCAGAATGCTTCTTTGTGTATCTTTCTATAACACTGCTTGTAAAATGTTCTGTTTGTTGTTCTGTTTCCTGGAAGACCACCCTAATGTATGAATAAATATCCTGCAAAAATTCAGCTGACTCCTGGTTTCTGGTTGACCAATTGCTGTCACTGGTGTAATCATTCAAAGGCCAAAAGAATGCAAATTTGTAAACAGAGAAAACATTGCATCCCAGTCACTACATTTTATTCTCTATCTTTTGACTCTATCTTTTGTCACCACTCATAATTTGATATATTCATCCTGTTCATAAGCTAATATAAATATACACATACACTTATACACACATACGTAAGTCATCTGCAAATGAGAGATGGGATTCCAATGAGAAGAAAGTCCTTGTTTATCTCATTTCCTACTGTAACCTCAGGATTGAAAACAGTGCCTGGTACATAGTTGGAGCTCAATAAATATTTGTTGTTGAGTGAGGAGCTGGGACTTTATCTGTGGTCAGTGGACGGCCACAGAGGACTTTTTCGCAAGGCACACTATCACTTCCTAGCTTTCAACTTCATTTTCTATAAGATCTCTCATATCTGTCAGCCCTAAGACGTTATGGCTTGACTGTGTTGTGGGAGCCATTTTCCTTTTCTAACCAGTCAAAAAGACTGGGGATTAAACCAGCTCTTAAAGTTCCTCTAGTCTGAGCATGATCCCCTGTAAATCTTAACTGAGAAATTAGGCAGACGCTGCTTCAATATCTTTGGTGACAGGAAACAAACACTCTCTGTAACAGTGCACTTCATCTTTGACAGCTGGGCCTGTTACAAAATCCTTCCTCATCTTGAGCTCAACTAGGCTCACCAATAATTTAGTGCTATTGCTGGTTATGTCAAATTACACTTCTGTGCAAAAGCAATTCAAATACTTGAGGATAATGATTAGCCTCACTGCATTTTTCCCTTCTCCAGGCTGATCATTTAATCAGTTGTTTATTCCTTCAGGAAATTTTTTTTTTTTCTTGCGGTACGCGGGCCTCTCACTGTTGTGGCCTCTCCCGTTGCGGAGCACAAACTCCGGACGCGCAGGCTCAGCGGCCATGGCTCACGGGCCACGCCGCTCCGCGGCATGTGGGATCTTCCCGGACCGGGGCACGAACCCGCGTCCCCTACATTGGCAGGCGGACTCTCAACCACTGCGCCACCAGGGAAGCCCCCTTCAGGAAATATTTACTGTGAGCCTACTGTGTGTCACACACAGTTCTGGGGATTGGGGATGGAGCAATGAACAAAACTGACAATCCCACTCCTTACGGAGTTCATATTCTACTGGTGAAAACTATAATGACATTGACCAAGAATTGATGAATACAGAAATAACATCAGATGGTGATAAAGGCAATTTATGTGTGTACATATGTATACATACATACATGTATGCATACATTCATATAGAATAAGAGGATAGAGAGTAATATGGGTGCTGTTTTACTTTTTATTTTTATTTTTTTCTGGTCTAGGAAGGGCTCTCCGAGGAAGTGGCAATTAAGTAAAGTGAGAGTAAGCCACATACATACTCTGGGGAGGAACATTTAGGCAGTGCAAAGACCCTGAGGCATAATGGTGTTTGACTCGCTTAAGGACAAGCAGCTTAGAACTCCAGTGAAATGCGGGAAGAGTTAGGGCAAAATGTAGGGAAGCGAGCCAGAAACTGAATTACTTAGGGACAAGGAGTTTGAATTTTATTCTGTGTAATAGAAAGCTTTTAGGTTTCCTTCAAGCGCTCCTGAACTAATGAAATGATTTAGAACACACTCACAACCTGCAGTGATCTCCCAAGAATTTATCGAACTTTCTCTACATGTCTTTTAAATCATGGAGATGGAAAGGAAATGAAAACAATCCTAGATTTTTCTGATCAACAATTATAATAGGACAATTTCCACCCAATTCTTGATAATCTACTCTATTAATAAAGTCTAAATTGTATTCCATTAAATTACATATACTTTCTATCAAGTGTTTTCTCTTGAACTCAGGGTCAAAGAACATTCTGAAGTCTTTTGCAGCACACATGGTAATTGTCAAGATCTGTCAGTGCTGTATTTTTCTTCTTGTTTTTAGAGCGAAGCTTCCAGTTTCTCTCAAATACATCTCCTTTTCTTAGAGGACCTGGATTCAAATTGCAGCTGCCATTTACTAGTTGGGCAACTTTGACCAATGACTTAATTTTTCTATATTTTAATTCTCTGTAAAATGGGGATTAATAATAGTATTTATATAATAATGATGTTGTTGAGGATTAAATGAGATAATAGATATAAATTGTTTAGAACATGCCTGGTGAATGATAAGCAGTAGATAGGAGTTAATTCTTTTTACCTGACATGAAGCCTATATACATATAGAGGTGGATTTATATACATTTATAGACAATATATGCATTATAGATTTCTTATATACATATCTATTCCTCTCCCTCCTTCCCCTCCCTCATCCCTAACCAAGGGTGCTGGGCCCCGATCACACATGCACGCTCTTGTATTTCCACACCACTCTACCCCCACAGAGCTCTATTCCAGATTCTATCCAGTGCAAGCCTGATCCCACATAAACCTTATTTGGTCTGCGTTTTCCACCATTCCCTCTGTCTACTCACAGCGATATGCTCTTTTCCAACAAAAGCACTCACAATATTGCTTATCTGACAGCAGCACTGCCATGTGCTATAAGCTATGTGTTTGTTATCATAAATTCTTTCATCAAATATTTATTTAGCATCTACTAAACATATATATCTGGAGGCTGTTTGGCATGTGGTTGGATGGAATAATTTCCAATCCCATCTTCTTAACTTATTAGTCGTGTGACTTTGGGGAGTTTGCTTAGCCTCTTCAAACCTCAGCTTCCTCATCTGCAAATGGGGTATAAACAACAGGACGTACATGATATAGTGTAGAATGGTTCAAAGGATAAAATGTATTTTCAGCATCAAGCATTTTGTGGATTGCAAAGCACAGCCATGGTAAAAGGTGGCTATTACCATTATTGTTTTGATCTTTCTGTTGTGTTTTGTTTGCATCTTTTGCTATTTTAACAGAACAAAGAAAAAGGAGAGCCACTTATGATTTTCTTCTCTTAATTTTACCCATTCCAAACAGGTAGGCAGATCTTTGTGTGAACTTCTCTTTCAGGTGATGGTTGTGTTTAATGACAGACAAAGAAAACCTTCCTGGCTTTTTTAGGCCTGTAACTTAACGTTACTGATGGGATTATGTTAGGTGTGTCAGAGATGCAGAGAGACTAAATGCTTTTGAAGGGAGATGGGCAGGAACCACAAGATGGAACAGAAAGATTCCCCGAGACCATGGAAGGAGTCCAGAGCCAGGTCCTTCTTGGAGATAGCAGGTGATAGCACCTCTGAATGGAGTATGGAAAGTGGGCTTCCAGCCCCAGGGAATATTACTGGAAACTTTCTGGAGAGAGAGATTGGCCACAGAGCCACTGGACCTCATAGGAATCTGTGGGCTTGGAAAATAGAGAGGACTTCTGTTTTTCTTAACAAGATTTTGTATCATACCTTTAAAACTTGTGCCTATATAATTTTGGTAAAAATAAGAATCAATCTAGAAGGATTAAGAATTACAAAAGGTACTTGTTCATTTTAAACACTAGTCATGTCTACATTGTTATTACTCTGATCAGATGACATAGAAAGCATCTGATAAGAGGCAATCTACCTGTTTCCTCTAGTAAATTACAGGAAAAACGACTTTAAAATTATGAAAATCTTTCTCTCTTTTTTTGTTTTTTTTGCAGTATGCGGGCCTCACTCTTGTGGCCTCTCCCGTTGCGGAGCACAGGCTCCAGATGCGCAGGCTCAGCGGCCATGGCTCACGGCCTAGCCGCTCAGTGGCATGTGGGATCTTCCCAGACCGTGGCACAAACCTGTGTCTCCTGCTTCAGCAGGCGGACTCTCAACCACTGTGCCACCAGGAAAGCCCGAAAATCTTTCTTTTTAAGATTGGGTTTTGTCAGATTTTTAAGAAGTATATTTTATTGCAAAGATATCTTGAGTGTATCAGTCTACAAAAAAGTTGAAGATTACATTAATTTTCCAGTAAATTCAGAAAAAAAAAGACACTAACCCAAATTTTCGTATCTCCCGTTATCAAAAAAATTTTTTAAAATAAACTTCAAGTACCAAGCATCTTTAGTAAAAAATAATTAGAAAAATTTTCTGTTTATATATCTGTTCTCACTGGAATGAAATTGACCTAATTCAGGAACTAAGCTATTTAAAATCTTGCTTTGCAAATAATAGGTGCTCAAGAAAGAGAAAAGAAGGAAAAAAGATTTGCAGAAAACTCTGAAATTTATATGAAATGGAGATAGTAAAAAGATTTTGATGTAGATATTTTAATAAAATCTATTTCTGATGATAAAAATACATACTCATTATACACCACTTGGAAAAAGCAGTAACAAAATATATAAAGAAGAAAATTAGAAAATCACTATGAATTTAATTTCCAGAGTTTAAGCTAATTAGGAGTTTGGTTCATTTTTTCTCAGGTATTCTGTGATATATTTTTCAAACATATGCATAAGAGATTATATATTCCTTAACAGTGGTTTGATCCATATCTGTATTATATTCCCTCTTTTTTCAATTAGAGTCTTGGTGCTTATTTTAATTTATATAAGCTCATTATACAGCTAGTATGTTAACATTTATATTTTATATTTATTCCAAATATATATATTTTTTTATCCAACTGGTTGTTGTTCTTCTATTTCTATTCCCCTTTTCTTATGTGGAGAAATTGCTCATTTGTGATATAGTTAAATCTAGCTCTCTTTTCCCCAAGTTTTTTCCACTTCTGTTAACAGCAGAATTTCTTCCCTCAATGAGTGCTTCAAAGTAAACATTAATATGTACAGCATGGTGACTACAGTTAATAATACCACATTGTATATTTGAAAGTTACTAAGAGAGTGGACCTTAAAAGTTCTTATCACAAGAAAAAAAATTTGGTAGCTATGTGTGATGATAGATGTTAACTAAATGTATTATGGTAATCATTTCACAATATATACATATACCAAATCACTATGTTGTACACCAAAAACAAATACAATATTACATGTCAAAATAAATAAAAATTAATAAATTAAGGTAATTAGCTAATAAACATTAATTCCAATTTGATTTTTAAGTGTGCATTTATTGTATATTAAATTATAATTTATGGTAGTGTTTGTTTCTTAGCTATCCTGTTTCATGGATATATACCCTGTTATATACAAATACTATACTGCTTCTACTATCATAGCATTATAATATGTTATAATACTTGATAGGGCTTTACAATGTATATTAACATATGGTAAGACATTCCTAAACTTCCTGTTCAACTAGGTCTTAACTAATTTTCATTTCAAGATGAACTTTATATATCTTGTCAAGGTCCAGGGAGGAAGATCCAGTTAAGAGTTTTAATTGGAATTATAATAAGTCTATATGCATGTAAAAAGACAATACTTTATATCTCTCTTCTCATTCAGGAAATAGTTTGTCTCTGAATTGATTTATACCTTTTTTTTAATTTATGTAAGGCTTTAGTCATAAAGGTTGTACACATTCTCATGGAGGGTTCCAATTAAACTTTTTACATGTGTTGGTGTTTGTTGTTACTTCTCCTGTCATTGGGATGTAATTTTTTCATTATAGTTTCTAACTGGCTGTTGTTTATTTTCATGAAATCTGTGTATTTTTAATTTTAGTTTTATTTCTGCACATTTAGCCAAACCAATTTTATTCTAGTACCTTTTCAGTTGATTCCTAAAGTGAACAATAATGTTAATGGTGTATAGTTAGATGTGGCATTTTCCAGAACTCCCAGACTTATGTTAATTATTGATGGTGATAACCAGCACACATAAGTGTTTCTGCTGTTGTAGTTTTCTTGTTTAGTTTGTCATTTTTTTTAATAGGCCTAATGTGTTAAAATGTTTGTTTTTGATATATGATAGATTTTACCATGTGAGTAAAATATCTTTCTATTCCCAGTTCTCTCTCTTTCTCCCTCTCGCTCTCTCTCTCTCTAACAGGATTGGGAATTGAATTTTATTGTACACCATTAATTTTTTATGAAGATCATTGGTGTACCAAGAGTAGGCTGTTAGAGCAATCCATGCCAGGTCTAGGAAAGAAAGGGATTCATTAAAGACAATAATAAAACTAGCTATAAGTCATTCTGCTTTTCATTATCACCACGCCTCAGCAATTCTCAGTGATAAAATACTCCTCTCAGAAAATATGTTGTGTTGATCAGAGTTCAAAAAATTGCTGTTATTACTGTTGCGTTTTTATAATTCATATGTGAGTTTCAAATTAGCACATTTTTATTATGTATCCTTTAATAAACATTTCATTATGTGGATGTTAATGTGGGGAACTTCTGGTTATACAGTAAATCCCAATGCACATGGGTGAATAAGAAGTTAAGTTCAGTTACATTTTTTTTTTTTACAATCACTGTGCTTTCATTATTTATACCAAATATACTGTTTAAATACAGGAATGCATAGTATCACATGACTTGGAGACAAATAACACCCAGAGTGAGCCTGAACAATTCTGAACTATTCTGAACTTCAGAAGTTTTTACCAAATATAACAGAATTTTATTATAAATTTTCTGAATATGAAGATATTTTAGCACAAAATTTTCAAATATGAAAACTTTTGAAAACCACTAGAAATAATCCAAAGAAACACAGACAGACAGTATTGCAATTTTCAGAAAAGTGAAATGGGATTTTTATGAATCTCAAATTTATCCTTTTGTTTTAAGACCTTCCTTAACTATTTGTATATCTATTGTTGTGCTGAAAGAAACTTCTCAAAACTATAATTTACAAAAATTATACTTTGATAAAGTAGGAGTAAGATAGATTGATGAAAATGGCTATACTGGTACTGAAAATAATTATAATGTAATTGTAAATTACAAGTTACAAAAATAATATACAAAGATTGCTTTTAACAAAATCATTGACAAAGTTGAAGAAGAGCTCTAATCTTGTTTCTTATGTATTTGACCAATATTGATATTGGTCAGTATTTTTCTTTATTTTCCTTTATTTCCAAAAATGTATTAATGTAATTTAAAAGTGTTGATCAAATACCCCTTTTCTTAGTATACTGTAATTTTTTATTATTTTATTAAAATACATACATATATATATGTTTATATACGTCATTCAATAAGGAAATTGTTCACTGTATTTTCTTTGTGGTCTTATTTTACTGGATTGATTTCATTATTATTATTGAAAATAATTTGTCAGACAGAGGAGCCAGGTGTATGACTCTGATTGTCAATATTCTAGGTATGCCATAAATCAAGATTATGTAAGTCTTTGAATTGACAGATTCCCTGATTCTAAATCATCCATTCATTTTTAGGATCAAACTCATTTGGTAAAGATACATGACTATTTTAAATTAATTTCAATTTGCAAGTATTTTAATTAAGACTTTGTCACAGGATTCTTGATTTTGATTTGCAAGTAATTTTAACTGAGATTTCTGCCATGCAGAAAAGAACTCTTTTTCAGATTTTCCTATCCAAGTTTGCTAATTTATTAAAACTTACTTTGTAGCTATTTTTTTTAGCATTCGGACCAGTTTATTTAGCATTTGCATTTCTGTTTCTTAATTTGTTCACTCCCCTGCCCCAAATGACAAAGCTCCAAATCTTTGACAAAACAATATTGTAATCAAATTTTCAATAACTCCCAGTGTTGTTTACCTATTCATATTTCTCATTTTTGAGCTATCTCATTAAGATTTTCAACTTATTAGCATAGAATTAATGTAGTACTCCATAAAGTGTTGTCTTTATAATTATATATCATTTATCTATTTGTTTTCTTTCCATTTTATTTATTTATTTAATTTTTTTTGTATAATAATATTTGCCAGAACCTCACTGATTACTTGGCCTTTCACATTAACAGCATTTAAACGAATTAATTCATAGTTTGTCTTCTAATTCCATAATTCTTTTTTATTTCTGTATGTTATCCTTTCAGGACTTAATGGGGCATGTTGAATAAAATACTTAATTCATTAATCTACATTCATTTCTATTTTTTTTCATTTTAGTATGAAAGCTCTAAAGGTATGAATTTATCCTAGAGTATAGCTTTGGCAAGCATTCTTATGTTTTGATAAATTTTCATGTATGGTATTTTCTAAAATTTATTTCTTAAACATTTAATTTCTCTCTTAATTTAGTCAAGAAATTTATTTATTTATTTATAAATTTATTTATTTTACTTATTTATTTTTGGCTGTGCCAGGTCTTCATTGCTGCACACAGGCTTTCTCTAGTTGCAGCGAGTGGGGGCTACTCTTCATTATGGTGTGCAGGCTTCTCATTATGGTGGTTTCTCTTGTTGCGGAGCACAGGCTCTAGGCACATGGGCTTTAGTAGTTGTGGCACGTGGGCTCAGTAGTTTTGGCTTGCAGGCTCTAGAGCACAGGCTCAATAGTTGTGGTGCATGGGCTTCATTGCTCCGCGGCATGTGGGCATGTGGGATCTTCCCCGTCCAGGGCTCGAACCCCCATCCCCTGCATAGGCAGGTGGATTCTTAACCATTGCACCACCAGGGAAGCCCAAGAAATTTATTTTTAAATAGAGTTATTATGTATTTTATGAATATTCAATTGTAAATATGGCATATAAAATATCTGCCTCTTTGTAACGTACTTTCACAAGTAAAACCTGCCATTAGTTCTGTGGCTTTTGACAAATGCAGAGGCCTGTGACCACCACCACAACCAAGATTCACAACAGTTCTATCAACATCCTTCAGCTTCTCTCTAATCAAACTCTTGCCTATCTTTACTCCCTGCCAAACACTCATCTGCTCCCTATCTCTATAGTTTTGCTTTTCCTAGAACTTCATATTAATAAAATCATACAATATGGGTCTGTGGTTTTTCACTTAGAAAAATGTAATTTAAATTCATCTATATCTTAACATGTATCAATAGTTCTTTCCTTTTTATTGTTGAGAATTCCATTGAATGGATGTACCACCGCCTGTTTAACCATTCAGCCACTGAAGGACATTTAAGTTCTTTGCACTTTGGGGCAATTATGAAGAGAGCCTCTGTAAACATTTATGCACAGGTTTTTATGTGAACCTAGGATTTCATTTCTCTATAGTAAATACCTAGAAGTGAAATATCGGGGTCACGATGGATAGTGTATGTATAATATTATAAGAAACTGCCAAGATTTTTTTCAAAGTGGCTATGTCATTTTGTGTTCCTACCAGCAATTTATGAGAGCTCCATATCTTTACCAGCACTTGTACTGGGAGGTTTTGTTGTTTTGTTTTTTCCTTTTTCCTTTTTAGCTATTTTTATGATGTGTAGTGCCATCTTACTGTGCTTTTAAATAACATTTCCCTAATGATTGATGATGTTGAACATGGTTTTATGTGCCTATTGGCTTTCCATAACTTTTATAATATTTTGGATTTATGTATCATCCAATTAGTGATTTACGTAAACAGTCCATGGAATCTCAGAAAAAGTATATACTCTACACAATTTGATACATGTCAAAATATTTCAAAGTACAATCCTTGAGATATGTTAATTAATTTAACTTCATTAATTGTATTAGTCAGGTACATTTTTGTTTTATATTTGTGTGTGGGGGTGTGTGTGTATTCTATCATGCAGTTTTAATTGTATGGTAGGATTTCATACTACAAATTTGTTTTTATCAATTTTTACTTACACTTTTAACAATTTTTGTTTTGTGCATTTTGATTTATTACTTCCCATATAAAGATTTGGCAATGCTGGAGTTTTTTTGTTTTATATAGTCCATGATCATAGTGACTTGCTCTGTTCGATGTCATTCATTTTTCCTTGGACCTTAGACTTGCTGATATAAAATTCTGACCCTTAATTTCTTCTGCTCGTATATCTGTGATATACTTTATTCCTTGATTCAGAATTTATCTAATTATTTGATTGTCACTTTAGCTGAGTTATTTTTGCAGTTAGGACACCATCGTACTAATATTTGGATTTCTAACTGTTGCTTAAATGTATTTTTTTAAAACTATATACTATGATACAGTATTGAACTTTTCAGGGCTGAGAGATATTGATAAGATGATGAACACATGTAATGAAAAACCATGATTTAAAGACCAGATTTAGCCAAAACGAAAGTGCAGGCATATCCTGGCACTCTTCCTAAATCTCAGATGTAGCTATCAGCCAAGAAGGTACTAAAGAGGTCAAGGTGATGGAAGTGGGTCATGAGTATTCCACATCATTGTGATCATTTAAACAAGGGCTGATGGCAAAAGTAATTCCAAACCATCTTGGGATTCTGTGAAAAAGATTTAGACTCAATAAACAAACTTGATACTAAACTAGAAAGTATGTTTTTTGTGGGTAAATGCAGGCAATGGCTAATCAATTTAAAAATAATGTGCATATTTACTTAGTGCTCTTTCTCTCCAATCCTCAAATGCCACCTTTAAGTACTATAATCAATGAGATGCTTATACCCCTCTACCAGCCCTGTTCTTAGGTCATCTGTAAATGCATGTTTTATAATTAAATTACAGGAGATTATTTGGGTGTAAGGTTATTTAGACCAAATTTATTTGTTCACCTGATTTTAATTCTCAAACTGTGGTTCCTTGAAGACTATGAATTCCCCATTCTTCTTGATTTCTATTCCAGGAATCAGCTACATTGCACCTTTGAGCAGTTATTTCTAGAGTGGGATGTGGATGGAATATTTTCCAAACTCTTAAATAACAGAGTGTTTTCCCATGGCTGTTATACACAAATGACAAGTGAGGTGGAAAGCGAGAAATCAAAGCATAAAATTTTTTTAAATTAGAAGTGAATAATTATTAAATACCTAAGCACAGGAGGAATTTCTAGGCATAAGCAACAATGAGATAAGGTAACTAGAAAAATGAACAAAAATATCAAAATAGGACTCCCCAAAGAGACGATATAAATGGCCAATAGATATATAAAAGAATCGATCTTGGAAGAAATACAAATTTTAAAAAAGATGTTTAAGATTATCAAGAATATAAATATATTAGATTTAATTTAGGTTTCAGTATGATAAAATAGTTCTAGCATTTACTGTTGGTGCAAAGAGTAATTGAAAGAAGTTTACTGAAAATAAATTTAATAATATTTTTCAAGAGATTTAAAAGACAATTATACCGTTTTTTCTAATAATTCACTTTTTAAGAACTGACTAAGAAAAATGATCAGAAATTGTGAAAAATGTTTATGAACACTTATATATAGAGAGAGATATCCATTGCAATGGAATATATAATAGTAAAAACTGGAAAAATTACATGCCCAACTATAAAAGAATGTTTACGCAAATGAATTTTTCAGCTGAAATATTACTGTCATTAAAAATATGCCCATAAAGAGCATGCAAAGAAATGAGAAAGGTCATATACTAAAAAATCAAGAATAAACTAGGGGTACAACATTGCATAAACATTGCTCAACTCTATGAAAAATGTATGTTTGAAAAGTATGGAAAGAAATATATAAAAATATAAACAGTGGTCATTCTAGATAATAGAATTTAAACTTTTTCCTTCTTTTTTTTAATATCTCATTAACTTTTTTATATTGAGTACATATTGAAACAGTAACATTTGGATATATTGGATTAAAGAAAATATATTATCAAAAATAATTTCAATTGTTCCTCTTTAGTTTTTCTTAATGTCATGGATTTTTTTTCTTTTTTTAATTTCTTTTTTTTTAATATCTTTATTGGAGTATAATTGCTTTACAATGTTGTGTTAGTTTCTGTTGTATAACAAAGTGAATCAGCTATATGTATACATATATCCCCATATCCCCTCCCTCTTGAGCCTCCCTCCCACCCTCCCTATCCCACCCCTCTAGGTCGTCACAAAGCATCGTGCTGATCTCCCTGTGCTATGCAGCAGCTTCCCACTAGCCATCCATTCTACATTTGGTAGTGTATATATTTCAATGCTACTCTCTCACTTTGTCCAAACTTCCCCTTCCCCTCCATGTCCTCAAGTCCGTTCTCTACGTCTGAGTCTTTATTTCCTGCTTCTTTTTAATTTTGGAAATAAAGTGACCATGGTATCAGCAAATTAGCTTATCATAATGCTCTGCTTGCCATATTTCCAAAATGGCTTTTATATAATAGAATTTCCACGTGGAAGAGCTTTTGTCAGAGTGAGTTCCCTGTAACCCCAGGTACCCATGGTGCTCTGTCAGAAGAGTTCCAGAGTCCAATGTGCACAGGAAACCCTATAACCCACATCCTCCTTGCAGAGATTCACCATGCCCTTTAGCATAATAAAGATACTGAGAAGTCTCCTCTTGGAAATATCAAACTCTATTTAATTACTGTTTCTCAGCATCCTTCAAATTTATTTGATTATAAAATTTCAGATTCACTCCCTAGAAGGACTTGAAATGCTTTCAATGAAATCACATTATATAAGAATTCTGATTAAAAAGAGTCAGTGATTGAAAGTGCCCAAGAAATTTAAACAATCATGATTCAGCATGGGCTTGAGTTATTATATGTCAATGAAGTTAGTGAAATTAAAATTAAATATGATTTTTGATCCATTCATAAACAATAATTTTACCTTCTGACCTTCTAAGTACATCTCAGCCTAAATATTTAGAAGTCAGATATTGAGATTGTTCACACTTCCCCTTACTTTACAATCAGGCCATGGGTTGATTGGGTAGGAACAGTTAGGTAAAGGGAGGAAGAGAGAGAAAGAAAACAGAATTTTTAAAAAGAAACAGGTGCCATCTTAGATGCTCATCTTTACTCTGCAGCTACTGCTTGACTTGCTTTTCAAAGCAGAAATTAGTCCTCAGGCATTTTGCTAAGAGTTGATACATGAACAATCATCCCTGCTTTTTACAAGCCCTTTTTTGATTTCTTGGCTTGGTATTGAGGCTGAGGGCAGCTGAAACTGAGGGCAGCTGCCTCAAACACTTCATCCCAGAAATACTTTCTCTTGGAAAAAAAATTAATTATCCCAAGGTCTTAGCTTTTAATTTATAAAATACACGAGGAGCAGAAATAATAGATTTAACTTTGGTGTGATATAGGGGCAATGAGTGAGTTATGTGAAAGGCACTCACTTTACACGTGCAAGAGATTAGGGTTGTAGCTGCTACAGATCAAGAGATATGCATTCAGTGTGGAGTGTTCAGTGTTAAATAGCATACAGAGGAGACTTTAGCCACAACTAGCAGGATGGAGCAGAGGCTAGCTGCCAGAGTTCCCATCTGCAACA
>NW_006798913.1:2664191-2680631 GCF_000442215.2 Lipotes vexillifer | reverse complement strand
AGCAGGAATTTCCTCACTTGTAGGTAGATGGTCCTGTAGCCCAAACTTCTAGTCTAGTAGGTATCTCATGGCATTCACTGATCAGTCCAGGCTTGGGTCAGAAAAGCTGTGACAAGGCACTCATCCTTAGGTGCAGGGCAGCCCTGTTATGTGTCCTTCTACACTGGCCAGCACTTTGGTAGTTTTCCAGCATCCAAATGAACTCACGATTATTTATTCCAACCTCCAACCATTGTTTTTGAGGCCTATTACTCTTTGCAACTTTGAAATTCTACCTCTTTTCTAGTTTGCCAAACGTTACTCCTGTTCATCCCAAGTCTGTCTCTTGAAGGTGGGAATCAACACAAATCCCCTTTCCATTCCTCATTACTGGCCAGCTGGTTGCATGGCACAGAGGTCAGCATCACCGGTGTCTTCAAAATGCTTGCCTCCCTCTGCCTTGTGAGTATTATGAGGATTTGCCTCCTTCAGAAGGCCAAAACATCCCAGTTCAGAAGAAGGCCTGGAGGAGCCCAACTCCAGGGATAACACTCTTGGTAAGTTCATCACTAGAAAAATTTTTTCCCTAAAATGTAAAGCATTACTAATGAAGTAAAAATATTCCAAATCCAATATGGGAAATGTTGGGAAAATATGTAGAACTTCATAGAATTCAAACAATGTCCCAACCAACAGTCTTCCCAACAGCATCTACAAAGGCAACACAGTACAGCAGGGAGCAGCTTAGATTCTGAATCCAGTTCCTCCTCTTACAAGATGTAGTACTTCGGACCAATGCCTTAACATCTCTGGATCTCAGTTTCCTCATCTGTAAAATAGGGTAATTTTGTGGGAATTAAATGTTAGCACTTGAAATGTTATTAGCACTCTGTCTGGTAATTTATAAGCACCAAATAAGTGTTAGCTGTGAAAGACAGTGAATTTCAGTAGAGCAGAAATCATTATAAATCTTAAGGGCTTCTTTTATCATTTCACATTGATGATCTGGTGTTTGTTGATATGAACTCACAGGTAAACACCAGTCAGGGGCATGGTGCCCCAGGAGACTTAGATCCACATTTTGCTGTATAAGTTCATTTCATGGTCACAGCAGATTGTTGGTAAAGGGTAAAACAGTGGTAAAATATTTGTCAATGTTTCTCAACAATCAAGTTGAAGTAATAATGGTCTAATGCTCAGGATCCTGAGTAGATTCAAAGACATGTATCCAAGAGGTCTGTATACCAATTCTTGGAATTCTCTGTTATTCCCTACATGATAAAATGTGTCTTCAATGACTCATTATATCCTGAATCCACATCATGTGCAGTGTGTACAGTGACAAAGGAGACACTGAACACAAGCTTGTTAGCACACAAATTAAGAAGTAAGTTAGGGTCTGGGGTCAAGATTTAGACAGATCAAATAACTTAAAGTTGAAAAATTGTATGACCTTTACCCCTATTTCCTAAGTACAGCACAAATAAATAATGAATGTTTAAGCCACACTTAGGTCTGGAACATGCAGTAAGCATGCAGTGTAAAATGTGAAACTTCTTTTGAGATATTTCCCCTAAAATCACCTAGTGATTTTAGGGGAAATATCTCCTATGGGTAAAGTTCTACCCGCTACACAGCAGCTTTCAGAGTCCCTAAGCTTTGCTGAAGATTGGTTCTACCTCTGCCTTATGCTTTTTGGACTAACAGGCTTCCTTAGGTTCTGTTTGCTGGTAAGAAGCTTTTTTTTTTAATTGTCTTTAAAGTAATTTAAGTTTGAAAACTATTTTCTCTGCACACAAGATATTAATTCTGCCTGGTTATTTCAACAACAAAGCAACACATTATTTTAGATAATGTTTGTTAGTGCTTTTCTTTTTACTTGGTGCTGGAATTTTTGTGTGATTTCTTGAAAGTTGGTGACACTGAGCAAAAGAATCCTGGCACAAGAATCAAGAACTCTGGGCCTGGACCTGGCTCCTCTTGCCCTGTGATCTTGACAGTGGGACAGGCAGAGTCTTTCCACAGTGCCTGACCCAATAGTAGGTAGTCAGTTCCATTTGACCAATGACTGAATGAATGACCTCTCAGATCTCCAGTGCTCACAGATGTGTATTGTGGGGTCATATCCACTTCCCTGAGTGCTGGATGCTAAAGTGATGTACAAAAGTGAAAACGATGATTATTGTTGTTAGAAGTTACACTGCTGTCTATATATTTCAAAAGTAGGTTACCTAAGCTAAAGAGTAGTGACAAAGAACAAAAAAATGTGTAGCCAGACAGATCGTGGTCCCAGTACTGATTCTGCCATTTACCAGGTTGGTGACCTTTGTTAGTTATTTAACCTCTGATGAGTCTCAATTTTCACACCAATAAATGGGAACAGAAAAATATTTACCCATAAAACTGAGACACAGATTAACTAAAATAATGCGTATAAATTACTTAGTCCAATTCCCGGCACAGGAATTATACTTAATTGTTGTCATTGTTGCTACAACTATACTATCATTTAAAATTATTTGACAATGTCATATACTTTAAATGTATCACATACACACAAAAAAACCAATGATAAACAGCTTGCTTAATTCTGATAAATCCTCCCTCCAAGTAAATAACTGTAAAATGCTAACTGTTTTTGATATGGCAGTATGGAATAAAAAAATCCTAATTGCTGATTTGAACATGTCAATAAATTTTGGAATCCATATTTTAGTTTAAGAACTTCACTCACCACAATGAAAACTTTAGCAAAGAGCATCGTAATGACTTATCTTTAGCATGTTATCAAATAATGAAAAACAATAAATCCATATTTTCCCACTCAACGTATTAGGAAATATCATAAGTCTATGTGATGACTTTAAATATGGATACTGTAATCAGAAGAGGTCCACAGTTCATGAATGGCCTTTTGTGTGACTTTTTGGATAAAACTCATAAATTCCCACACTGCTTTAAAATATTATAACAAGAAGCAATTCAGGAAAATTAATAAAAAGATCTGACTGTCATCTGAAAAACAAAAGAAACACCCAAAGAAATACTCTAGGAAAGTCAAATTGCTTAAGGCTGAATTGTTTGAAATAGAAACAAAATGATAACAATAATAATACAAATAGTAATGAGAACAGCTACAAATTAGAAAATCATAAATTCAAACATGATCTGATTAACAGACAACACTAAAAGTGCCAGGATTGAATAATTATTTGAACAGAGTGGCTTTCCTCTTTTAGAGTTCAGAAGTTTATTCACCTATATTTTCATCATGAATCAACTTTTTGCAAAATTAAAACTAAAGAAAAACACAAGTTGGCTTCTGAAAATAAGCTTTCGAACTCAAGATTTTTTTCTTCCTGTCTTTCAAAAGGATCTTTTAGAGAATGCCCAGCCTTCACCACCACGTGTTCTCTAATTCTATATTATCACTTTGGCCTGCCATCAGTTTCCCCTTCTCCATAAGAAGCAAGGAAATGGTACAGGTAATATCTGGAACTAAAGTAGAATGTTGGGTTCATTCTAGGAAAGGGAGAAAAAGTAATTGAAAAGCACCTTTCAGCAGCAACTCACAGAAAGTGTTGCCTTCAGGTGATCACAGGGAAGCCCCACAGTTACCCAAAGGCTCAGTCATGAACTGACCTTTCCTTGGACACCCCAAGGAGGAAGCAGAGCCCATAAACTGACCAATTTGAAGACAGAGTCCCTGAAATTCAAGTTCATTTTCTTTTGAATGGAGCAAAAGTCATGTGCATAATGTTCCACAGTTTCATATAGAAAATTATCTGACAATGTCTGGTGCACTGGGCGTAGAACACCAACTCAAACATTAGAACAGCATGGATCTCCCTCTAGTAGAAGGAATTATAGTAACAATAGGGATCGTTAATTGCATCCTTTGCTCATGTTGGCTCAAAGATCTATACCCTTGCCTTATTAAGTCCTAACTACAATTCTGTATTATGATCTCCACTTTACAGATGAGGGAACAGTCCCACAAAGTGAACTAGTTTGTTCAAAGATATGCAGGTGTTAATGCAAAGCTGATTTTCGAACCAGTGTGGCTCCAAAACCCTTACACTTAAATGCTCCTGAGAGGGTTAGAGAACCAAATAACCCCTCCTCACTCTGAGCAAAGAAAACATCTACAAAATATTAACCGAAAGGCTTATAGAATTGATGACCTTCACCTCTTCCTCACTGAATGAGTCTTCAATGTCTGCATCAAAGTTATTTGCAGAGGAGCCTACATCATTTCCAAGTCGAACTCACCCTTCCTCTGCTTTTGATAATTATAGAAGTAAAAGCAGGTTAAAATTTCCATCCTTCAAAGCTTTGAAGGGGAACAGTTTATACTGGAAAGAAGATGTTCTACTCAAAGCTCCTCTGGGATTAAAGGGTAGGGGAATGGCTCTGGCCTCGAGGCTTAGAGGTTGGTTATTTATGAGAACTAAACAGCAGACACACCTGCTCCCCCGTGAAATTCCGCATCTGTGAGTCACAGGAACTCTGCTAGGGGAGTGGAAAGGTAACAAAGAAGAAAGACAATCATCCGAATTTGCCTCCTCCTGAAATGATTTTTACCTGCAACATGCACTGTGGAGAATTTTATATGGTTCCACTCAGAATTCACAAAACTTTAACACACAGTCACGGGTTGTTTCAGGAAGAATGACATAGAATTGAGAATCAACAGGCCTAGAGATTGAAAACACACATTGCCCTTTATATTTGCCCTATGAATCTGCGTATATTCTAGTGCTTTCTCTACTGAGTTTTGTGATTGGCAATGGTAGTCTGCTGTATGTATTGAGGGTTTTGTTTCTAATTTCAGTTTGCTCTAAAACAGTTTTAATGTATCATGTGAAATTACTGATCCAGATACAATTTAAGAATTTTTTTTCAGCATGCCATGCCTGTTTTTGCCACTTCACCAACTTGTGACATAATTAGTTCTCACACTATATTATGATTATCTCTTAAATTTTGCAATAAATTGACCAGGACAAGAATTAACATACCTATCAGTAACTTGCACTGAAATTGAAGTGATTCTAGTACTCTTGTTGACTAAACACTCAATATGCATTTATCCATTTGTCCCCAATATCTTCAGTTGATGTCTCAATATACACTCTCCCTGTTTCTCTGCTCAGCTCTCTACACGGAGAGGCTGACTTTTCAGGAGCTGATCCAATGGGCTCCACGGCCCTTGGCTTTCAGTGAAGATCAGCCAATGGGAAAGATAGCAGAAAAGTAAGGTCTGAGTATTTACTGCTTGACCTCCCTCCCTATTGAGTCCATAGGTGTTGGTTGCCTGGCATCACTCTCACAAAGGCCACTGTTCCCGTCATAGTACCTTCCCTCTACAGTCCTCCTCTAAGCTTTCTGGTAACTGTTTCTGCTCCCGTCCCATCCTAGGAGTCATGAAAGAAGGCTCCCCTGCTTTTCTACATTCTGCATTATCTCCATTTTTTTCCAGAAAACCCCACCTACAACATTAGAAATATTATAACATTAATTAAACTCTCCTCAAATGATGCACTTTGTGCATGTTGTCTCTTTCCACTGGGGATAAGAAAAGGATGAATAGGGCTTGATTCCTGCTAGCGTAACATGTCATCAAATATGTACTCAAGAGGGTCCTGCATCGGGTCTAATACCCTGCTGCCACCATCTTGGAATTCTTGATAACTCTTAAACAAGTGGCCCCACATTTCTGTTTTACATTGGGCTCTGCGAATTACTTAGCTGCTCCTGCAAATGTGATACAGATGTTGGCCACAAATGAAATTCCAGTAACAATAACGGCCATTTCGAGAGGTCTCACTAGGTTCCAAATACTCTTCTTAAAATTGTAGGTGATTAACTCATTTAATCCTCTCAGTACCCAAGGAGGAAGGCGGTATTATCATCATCAGCACTTCTTAGGCAAGGAATGAGAGGCACAGTGAGATGTAACTTGCCCAAGGTCACCCTTTAAGAAAGTGTAGACTATGGGATCCTAATCCAGGCATGCTGGCTTCTTCTATGCTACTCTGCAATTAGGTTTCATTTATAATTAAATCTTAAAGCCGTTTGAGCAGTAATATGCCATGGACTCAGAATTCTGAAAATAGACTGCCTCTCCCTCTATAGGAAGGCTAATAGCAAAGTTTCACTGAGGACAGGAAATCTGTGTGCAACAAATAATATTGAATTTCTCATATCAGGACAGCATAGCTGAAGGGGTCTGTAAATGTTAATAAATCTTTTGATGTTGACATGTTTCATATGCCTGCATAAAATCTAAGTGAGATTTGCATCTAACCTCTTTAAACTATTTTCTTTATTGCAAACAACTTAAGGAAAGCTGTTAAACCACAAGAACAATAAAATTGTTATTTACTTCCAGAAAGAAGTTAAATAAACACAATATGTAAGAGATAATATAATTAGATGTATTTATTTCTAAAACGCAGGGTTGTTTTTGTAAGGCAAGCCCCAAGACTCCATTGTTTATGAAAAGTAAAATGAAAGGACACATCATCGTAAAGGCAGGGATCTTCATCATCTTAGAAATTATAAAATAATTATAAAATAATTAAACCTTTGTTTCATTTCTATACCGATCAAATAATTTAACATTACACGAGGTCTGGGTTTCTATGTTTTGTATAATGTGTATGTAATTCACTGCCTTCCAAATGTAGATATGTACTTTCTTTGGTTATGAAGGTTTATTGTTATTTCCCTTTCTCCCAAAACCTCTAAAGAACCTTCTTACAAATCTACAAATGACATTTTTTACTCATTTTAAACATTGTACACTTTAACAGATTTTGATTCTACCTTATTAGATTATCATTTTATCACAGCCGTTTAGATAAGACTCGTACAAACCTGGGGTTACTACTTAGTTAAGTAGATTCTTGTAAACATCTCCAAAAAAGGCAGGTGAATTCTCCCACTATGATTTTTATCACAGTGTCATAATTTTAAGCTCCATGACTGGATCTTAAACATTCCCATTAGACATCAACATCACAACAGCTTCCTTCTCCCCCCAAATAAATGAGCCAGTTGTCAGGGCTGACTGGTGTATTTTAAGGGATATCTTAGCCAAGGGTATTATTTTAAGAGATGAGCAAATGGGAAAACCCCACAGCCCAGCCAATAAAATATGAACTGAAGGTGCAAAGAAGCACTCATAAATATTCCCTAGAACAAGGGATGCATTGTTTCCCTCCCAGCCTTTCAGTTGCTCCTCTGATCTCAGCCCCTCTCTGCATCAGGGAAGCCTCTTCCTTTAACCTATGTTTTTTTCAAGCTGAGTCACTACGTTATTTATGACTGTAAATGTGAGTAGCCCGTCTGTGTGCTCCTTGTACACACACACTGAGAGCGCCCCCTCTCTTTGCCCCGCTTCGGTGTTTCAGTCCGGAAGGATGAAAGGATTTCCCCTGGAGCCGATATGGCTGGGGATGTGGTACTAGCAGCAGTGTCAGGATGAGGTAGACAGAGGGTTTCCCCACAGCCTCCACCTGCGAGGCCCAGAGACGGCCCCTAACACTCATTCCATTCATTTTCCTCCTTTCCAGGGCTTTAAAAAATACTTTTACTCTCTCCATCTCATCCTCATTGTTCTCTGTCTCCAACCGTTACTCTTGATCTCTTTATGCTCTCTCAACATCTCTCTTCAACTTAACAAAGGAAATCCTCATTTCTTTACAGACGTGCCATGAGTATTCCATAAAAATTCTATTAGCCAATGGGTTTTATAAACCAAAAATGGATCGCATTTTTGATTAGTGTTATTTTTGTTCAGTGGTGCGTTTTTCCCTTTTTTTTTTAACTTGTCCTTAAATTTCCCCTTTTAAATTTTAATACTGTTATAAAATAGGAATGGCAAAAACAATTAAATTCAGTCCATGGGATCCTGGGGGAGAGGTGAGGAGGCAAAGATAAAAGGCATGGTAGAGAAACAGTTAAAGGGGATGCAACAGCCAGAGAGGTTCTGATGCCCTGGGGAGCTTTTCTCCTGATGGGTGGAGGCTGCAATGGGCCCATCATAACCTTTTCCTTCTCAACAGAGAGAAAACAGGAGACTGTACCTCAATGATGGAGCTGTGACAAATTGATTTTCAGCTCATCTAAGCCTTTAGCCACGAAGAAACAAGGACCAAAGGCAGACCCCAGGAAGGGTGGGGGCAGTCAGGAGAGGGATGCCAAGAAAGCCTGAAGCTGGAGAGGCCCTAGAACTACAGAGGAAAGGCCAACAAATGGGAGGGGCAGGAGATGGGGAGGAGAGAGAGAGGTGATATTGCAAAAATGGAAGAATGAAAAGGAAGGAACTGGAGATGGTGGGTGAGCAGCCCCAAGCCCTTCTACAGGTGTTATCATACCTTCTCTCTGGCCATGACTTCTGATTAAACTTCTAAAACTAGTGATTTGTGAGTGACCATTCAAACGTGCAAAAAACTTCTATTTAAACTATGATTATAACTATCTCTGCAGCCATGCCCATCAATCAGCAAGGACATAGCTTTAGAGAAGAACGAGAATCCCCCTGGGGTGCGTTCATGAATGCCAAGGGTTGATGAAGAAGAGAGAAAAAGGTCTCCGCCCTCAGTGACTTCTTTTCTCTTCAAAAGTGAAAAGTTGTAAAGAATGATTCTTTTACCCAGTATTACCGTTTGTGATTCCAGGCATAATCCATGAATATGTACTATAATGGCTTTAGATCATCTTTCCTTCCATCCCATCCCCCTTTCCTCAAAAAAAAAATTTGTGTGTGTGTTTATAGGTGTGTTTACGTTACACAAGTGTTAATAACCCTGTTGGAGAGACTACATAGATAGGCATCTTTAGGTAGATCTGTGTATAAATTCCTCTCCACTGGGCACTTGAGTCAGCCAAAACCAACAATAAATATCAAAGATGTCTTTCAAAGCTGTCAACTGAGGGCATAAGCATTTTTTTTTCTTCCAATACCAAGGGAGTTTAATGATTTGGGGAAGTAGGGGAGAAGGGTTTAAGCATTTTTTTCTATTTCATACCTTAACATGTTAAATATGTTGTCATGAAACATGAAAAAATGTAAGCATCACATTTTTATACTTTTATGCTTCAGAATGAATATACATTCTTGAACTGTATCTGAGTATTTGACTCCAAACCAACTGATCAAAGCCCATTAATAAACCCAAAGTTCTTTATCAGGGAAATACATGTTGACAAAGAATAATACAAAAGTGAATTTCCTATGTTGACTGATTTTTGTAATTTCCTCTAAAACATTTACAATGTTATGTCATTTTAATTTTATGATCACCAAGTAATCAAATTCGTTTCTAACTAAAAGATCTTAGAAATACACTACTTGTTTATGTAAACTAGAGATATGCTTAAATATTGCAAGCAGCTTACCTAATCATTCTTTTAATTTGCAAAGATATTTGATATATAAACTAACCCTTAACATTTTTGAAAAAGAAAAAATTTAACAGAAAGATATTTTTGTTACTAACTAAATAGTGTGGAATAACTAAGCAAAATTCCACTGATATTCCTTAGTTTTAGGGAGAAAGCAGAGAAGTCAATCTGTAAAAGCTATAGACTGAGACTGACAAAAGTTGGCCTAAGAATAATGAATAAAATAAGGCAGAAAGTTTCTCTTCACACAATTAATAATTAATATTTGTTTCTTCAAAGTGAACAAGTCACTAAAATAATTTAAAGGTCAGAATAATGTGTTTGGTTTCATGTTTAGTTGTTTACATTGGCCTTGAGGCAATTTATTCACATTTTATTTTTTCTTCTGGTAAATTCTACTCTATTTTTTGCTTATGAACATAAAACTAATCTCATCTGAAATTTTAAAAGATAGATATTTTGTTAATTATGATTCAGGGTTTGAATTAAATTTAATTGTTCTTGGTGAGCAAAACTTATGTTGGAAAAAATGTCTTTCTGAATGACAAGATAATTGTAGAAAATCCATTATTTGACTTGAAAATGACACAGCAGGCATTAATAACAAGGATGCTACCAGATCCATTTTATATAATTCAACTTGTTATGGGAAATGTCAACAGATTCTTTTCACATTTTTAAATATCAGGTGACTTCCTCAGTACAAATCCCTTGCCTCTTGCTAATTTGATCATTTGCCCTCAATTTCTACTATATACATATCTTTTAAGATACTAAAACAATAAAATAAAATCCTCTTGAGTCTTACAGAAAGTGAAAAAAGTTTCCGATAATATTGGTTAATGAATTTTACAGTAAGAAGCACTGAAATTCTTAGCACCGTTAATAATGATATTACACTCTTACCTTTTCTAAGTATACTTTGACCTATTTTATTATAGAAGAAATATAGAAGTTAAAGCTTTTTTGTAAGTAGTGATTGACTATAAGCTTTGGATATATTAGAAGGCACGGTCTAAAGATAATAAAATAAAACTGTGGGTCAATTTTCCTCAGAGACTACTAGGAAAAACTCACTTAGTATCACAATCAATTTGTCAGTAATTTCATGTGAGACATTTCGTTTGGAATTATTAAATAAGGAGAAAACAATATGGTCTATTATTGAAGATAAATCACTACTCAGCAAGTTAAGCATGATAAGAATATATAAATAAATAAAAATTTTCTGAAGCTTATATCCAGTATTGTTTCTCTAGTGTAAAATGAATAATTATATTTCACGGTATAGTTAATAAACTGCTTTGTTATTATAATCCAAACAAATAACCAAAAGTCTACCGATTTAAAAATATAACGATTCTTTAATGACAAAAATGGTCCTAAAAGTCCTTGAATAAAACTGTTTATTATTGGTTTTGGCTTTCTTATTCTATGTAGATTTATAAAGAACAATGGTGCATGGGTTCAAAAATCATACTTCATTCTTTTCTGAAAAAACAAATACACTCTCTTGTGAATGATCAAAGTATTCAATTTTAATATATTATTAGAAAAGATTCATGACTGAGCTATTGTTTTATAAAGTACATAACAAAACACATTCTTTCCTGTCAGATTTTAGATGACCTGAACTGATTTTTTCAGTGATTTATTTTATGAATATGTAAATCATGCTAAATTTCATTTTTTCTATGAAAATATTAAAACTAATTTAAATTAATGAATAAGCTTGAGAAATTGCTACAAATTCAAACATACCATGAGTCACATTTGCATGCCACTCATGAAGAAAAAGCAATCAGACTAATTTAGAATTAAGATATATTTTAATGGCTTGAAAGTTCCAAAGGAACCTGTTAATTACATGTAGAAGAAAAGGCCCCCATGACACCCGATTAAGGCAACCAATGATGACTTACTAAAACTTATAATGAGAGCTTTGTCTCCTGTAACGTGAAACATATGATTTATTAGGCACCTTATCCTTCCTGCTAGGATTGCTCAGAGCAAATGATCAGGGCATATTAAGCAACACATATTATAAAAGCATCATGTGTTATTAAGATTTGTTGCTATCTGACTTTTCAAAGAATATTTTTTGAGATATTATTTGAGGGAGTTTTAAATTAGGTGTGTAATAAAAAATGTCAATTTTAAGTCCAAGCAGATTGCACTTTTAAAAGTTTTAAAAGTTCTAACATTAAAATTGATTAAATTTATTGATTAAGTTTTGTCTTCAAAAATAAATACACTCTATGTAGTTTTTTTTGAATGTTTAAAGATAGTAAATTTTCACCTTCAGTCACTACCGAAAAATTTAAAGAAAATTACAGCCCCTGTAAAATCATTTTAAAGTGGTGACTGTTTAATATTATTGCAAGATGAAATACCGGGCACTAACTTATCATTTGATATTGTCAATATCAATTTTTTAGGTATCATCAGTATCAGCACTAAAACATAATTTTTAAAATTATTCTCTAACCATACTGCTAATTAAAGAATTTTTCAATTGAAATTTGTTTATCTTAAATGACAAGGAAAGTTCTGTATAGGTAAAACATCATAGCATGTTTTACATTTCTCTTGCCTCTGAAAAAAGTCAAAGAAGTATAATATATTTTAATCATTACAGTTAAAAAATGTTAGATTGAAACTTCTTTTCCAAAATATTTTTCACAGGATTTCAGAATCTATCCCTGAAAGTCTTTGATAGTAACCTTTTACAATATTATTTAAACTTAATTAATTTCACATCAATATTTTCACAGTAGTTTCCTCACTAAAATGAGAGTTCTTAAGTGGCATATAAATTACACTTATATGTCTTTTAAATTACTAACCAAAAAATGGTCTAGAATGTCGCTTTTACTTTTCCATCTGTAAATACTTGCATCATCATCATCATCATTATTATTATTACTATGACTATTATTCTGTCTATAGCTTAGCTATCCTCATAAATTCTCCTTTTTTTTAACTATTGCCTGTTTATTCATACACTTAAGCAAAGTTGAAATTTTAACAAGATGTGAAAAGACCCAAATTTACCCAAACCATGTGTTTAATTTTAGCTTTTTATATCATATATATATATATATATATATATATATATATATATATACACACACATATGACTTTGTTGCCTAAGGCAAAATCTTATTTTATGTCAATGAAAGAAAGGAAACAGAAGCTGGAGAGGAGAGTTATAGAAAATGACTATATATAAACATGACCACCTACCAAGCAGCTACTTTACCATTAGGAAAACGTCCACTTTGCAATAACATAGATTAACAAATAAACGAACAACATACCTAAATTGACAAAGCTCATGACCATGTCAGCATCATTCAGAAAGTTGGCATCATGTAGGCTGGCTAGAGGAGGACTCTGGGTGGTCAGGGGAGTCGTTCGAGACAACTGGATGCGGCGAGGGTATCCGTTGGGAGAGGCTGGGGAGCCCTTCCTGGCTCCCCTGGTCTCTGCTGCCAGGGATGCCCTCACAGAGTACTCCGGCTCCTCGGGGCTCTCCTCACTGGCCATGGCGTTGTACAGGTCCAGCATAAAGAGAGGTGCAGAGGAAGCTTGTTTTCCAGGTGAAAATGGTCTGGGTCTGTGAGGCAAACCCAAGATAGAAAGAATTTCCCTCTGTATTTCCCGTCTTTCGTGGTTCCGTAGTCGTCTATAAATAAAACTGGAGTGAACATGATTGTCTCCCAAACTTCCTTTCGCAGAACCCACTAGAACCCAGCAGCTCCAGAGGAAACCCACAATACCCCTAAATAAAAATACAGTCAGATGCATTTTTGTCCAAAAGCAAAAGTTGATATTTTTTAGTCGTTCTTGTCCTCTTACCAAAAACAAAAACAAAAAAATCTAAGTTCTTAGGAGGTATATTTCCCCAGTAGCTGAAAAACAAATTTACCTATTCTTCATGACAGTGACATTTCTGAACACACATCCTCATTGATTTTCCTGCCCTATTTTTAATATATTGGAATATGTCAAGAGTAGTTATTTCTAAGAAAGCTGAAACTCAGATTTCCAGTTATCCACAGTTGTTAAGAGTTTTTGCTGCATGGATAGAGCAGAAGACGGCTAATATTATTTGATCAGATGACCTATGCATTCCTATATCAATATATGATAATCAGGCCTTTGGTATTTGAATGAACGGAAGTTGATCTTCTAATAAACTGTAGTTCCCAAAGTGATCTTCACTTGCTCTTGAGTTCTTCTCAACCCTTGAGCTCTTTCCAAGACAAATCCTGACTTCTGAATCACAGATCTATGCTGATCTGCACCTTGGTGTTGGAATATATATTTGTCCGGCAGCTTGGTGATAACTTTAACATCTTTTGTGTCGTCTTAGTGTAAAACAAGACTCAAGGTTGTACTATTCAAGTCAATGTGTTTTCCTGAATTTACTTGCAAACCTTCCTGAAAGTCCCTTCACTCTCTTTCTCCTTCTTACTGTTAATTCCACCTCCAGCAGACACAAATATACCAGCCCTCTTCAAGGGAGATCTAAAGAGTAATGTAAGCACAACCCTGCTGGGAAAGAAGAGGCTTCTCATTGTAATTTGAAACTGGTAAAGCAAAAAGAACTTAACCCCTTTGCTACCAGAAAAGACTTCATTTTCGCAATTTTATAGGCACGCATCTGACACAGCACAGTGATGCATGGAGCATATAAGTTCTGCGGGGGAAAAAGCCAGTTTTCAAGCGGCAGACTGGAAATTTGGTCACCAATTTTATAGAGGACCCTTTCAGATCTTTCTTTTAATAGGACACATTTAATACACTTCTATATTAAGTCTCAGGTTGTGGCTGAATTAACATGAGATGTCTCCGTTCTGTATTTGAGGTTATTTCTAGTTTTTATAAGTTATTAAAGCTTACTTCTTGAAAAATAAAAGGAAGCGTCATAAATTGAGGTTAATTTGTTGTTTGTTAATGACAGCCAGATCTCTTTAGAATAAAATACAGTAGAGAATTCACCACCAGTAAATATATTCTAGCTCCCAAAGCAGTAGTTATAATAATTCCATAATGGTGATGAGATAGCCCAGGTATAATGATCTTTAAACATCAAAATTTTAAGCAGAAAAGTGTATTCATATTTCTCTTGTTAACTCGGTGCATTTGAAATAAAAATAGCCTAAGATATGGTGTCATGATTCTCAACTTTCAAGTCTTTTCAGTTGAAATGTAAACTGACTTACAAATTAGATATTTCCCATAAGTTGTACTCAGTACTTTGATTTGCCTTGACCCATGCAAATAAACACAAGTCAAATATTCTTCATGACTACATGCAGATTGAAATTTGTGTTTTTAAAATCTGATGGGTATAATGGGGAAAGTGCACACCTTTCTAAAACCATACTTAATCCAGGGAAATGAGCAAAGTAGGTGTTTATCCTTAATGTTTAATGCCTTTAAAATTTGGAAGTCTACAACGTTTTTGTGCAGCTATAATTTTCCTTTCAAGCTCTCCCTTAACCTTAGGGCTCACAGTACTTTCATTGTCTGGGATAGCATTCTGATACCAGTTGCAGATTTATCGAGCAAATTCTCAAACTATTATGAAATTTTAATGTTTTTCCTTTACTCTACCTAGAGGCGCCCAGTTTCTTATTTAATTTCTTTTTAAATATTTCCTCTGAGTGTCTAAAGCAAAGCCATGTTTCTCATAAATCTACAATTTATTGGTGAAGGCAAGATATGAAAAGGGCTTGTGGAATCTTATTGTCTGCATAATTTTTCTTATACAAACTCACTGCAAACTTGATGACACTGTTGAATATTTGCCCTACTGAAAATACTTTATTAATAGCCAGGTAGAATACCACAGTAGCAGACCCAAATACTGACATACATGGAATATGTCTATAGCATCGTTATCCCTTGAATAGCAGTAGGGCAGGTTGAAAGGAGGTGAAAGAATACCGTTTCAGTAAGAAATGGTTGAAACCACTAAAATTTTTGAAACTGTTGATTTCATATACAAACCAAACTAAGAATTTTTTGGCCATTGGTGCAGATCCAAATCAATTACTTGGAGATAAAAAAATTTCTCCATTTCTCCTCTGCATTTGTTAAACATATCCCAGATAAAGGATACTACAGTTTTTCTCTCTACATTTTAGAAGCAATGATCAAGGTTATGAATTCGCTTCCTGTCTCTAGAGCACAGCATAGAGTTACAAGTAAAAATTGGTTACCCTTGAGGAAGAAACAATTCTTATCTTCCACACGTGCTGACTTTTTTCCCTAAGATCCAACAGAAAAATAAAAATAAAAATGAGTCTAGGTGTCACAAATCCCCCAAACTCATTTTCCCAAAGTCTGATTTATAATATCAATCAGTGTAATTGTAATTTAATTGCTTCACCAGGCACAGAGCCTACCTCTAGACTGGAAATCAGTTGCTAGCATTCTTGGTCAGAACTTCTCATATCCACCCTCCCCCCCACCTTCCCTTCCAACTCAGACTAGATTTGGCAAACATTCATTTTTCAAAAGGATCAACATGTGCAAAGAGAGAAAGAAAATAAAGAAGAAAAAAAAACCTTCCAGGAAGAGAGGGGAAATGCTAACCGCCAAACGAAAAGTCAGATTCATTTTTAATTAAAAGTAAAGGTGTTTTACCACATCGTTGGGATTGCCGGGTTGTTGTGTATCTAAGTAAATATGTGAGAGCAATTTAGAAGATTAAGTATTTTGCAATGGCAAGGTATAAACGTTCCAAATTTCAGAGCATGTATTTAAAAGTCGCATAAGTCACTGAACAGACTGAAGAACTATATTCAGTATGAAAGAAGTTGGGACAGGAGAAACATCCAGGGCATCACAAGAATTGTTCCTAAAGATAAGCACATTCCAAGAAGAGGGGCCTTCGTAAAAACCCACCTCTCAGGCGTAGTATTTGCCTGAGGTATATACTAATATAAGAGGCCTTCTGGTGGGAAACAGAGATAATCGAATACATGGAAGAAGTCCTTCCCCACTGCAATTCCTCCTGTTCATTTTTCTCTT
>NW_006798913.1:2646473-2664181 GCF_000442215.2 Lipotes vexillifer | reverse complement strand
TCTTTCCCTCACAAAAATTGGACATATTTAGTCCATGGATATGCAAACTGACAACGGATAGACTGATCCCATTTTCCCCAGCCCTTCAAAAGAAAGTTGGAGCATTTGTAAATCTGTGCTGTTCTGGATGGGTTTTTCTATTTCACTCCTGGTTTTGTTGTTGTTGTCATGTTGGTTTCCCCTTGAAACAAAAATTCCTAACTGAAAGATGTGACTGCAGTGAAAGACAGATACCCAATGTCAGTGGTGTCTGCACTTCTAAATTATCTTTTGAGTTCGAAAACAATTCAAAATCATCTGAATAGGATCTTAAAATTCTTAAGCAGAAGCTATCTTAGATTGCGTTGGAGGAAGTGGGGGGTGAGAATGCTTAGTAGGTTGAAGAGGCTACAGCCGTGGGAGAGTCCAGGGGAGACACCATCTTCTAGAATCTTCTTGGTGAACACACGCCAAGTGCAGAGCAGAGCAGCATCTGTGATATGAAATTGCTCTCAGTTCACTCAAACATAGCACATATACAAACAGAGAATATGGTGTGCATAGGAAAGGTCTGAAGGAAAAGAGTGGTGTTACAACACCACCATCTGACTTGGATTTGCCTGCAGTAACCTGAAAGGGATTGTACTTGTGGAGGCTATACCAGCCTCCACTTTCTGTCCGATTAATAGTTGTTAAAGAAACCTTGGAGATAAAAAATAAAAGATAGTGACCCAAAACGTTTAAAATGTTTAGTATTTTTTTTTTAATGAATGATGACATCATGTAATACCTGTAAGTGAACAGAGGATGTGTCAATATGCTTTGTATTATTACATGTTCCTAAGATTGTTTTATATTATTTCATTAGAGTAGGTAGTCTAGTAGTTACTTAAGTGAGAATAAACCAACATTTATCATTAAAAAGGAAACATTGTTAATGAAATACTGTTCTAAGGATTCATCTGACAGATAGGCTCGAATTAACTGACCCCAAGACATTTGGTAAGTCAAATTATTAGGGGAGATATTTTATCCATCATCCAAATTGACAGAATATTTAGATAGGTAGGTTGACCATTAAGCAGTTATATAGTTAATCATGAAAGAGTAATCTCATTTGTAGAGCACTTTATAATTTTAAAAACTCATTCACAGCAACTCAGCATTTGGAATGATTTATTCATTCAACAAGCATTCATTGAATGCCTATGTGTGACTACTATGTGCTATATGCTTTACATATACAAAGAAATCAAATAAGATACTTGCACTCACAGAGTTTACAATCATATATTATAGTTTCAGTTGATTTAAGGGCATAAAATTATTGTTTAAATGTGGTTGTTAATCAAGAGATATTTTTACTTTTTCCTTGAGAGTTTAGCTAGAATGCAAGCAGCATAAAAGTAGGGGCTGAGTTTATTTTGTTCATCAGTGCCAAACAGTACATATTAGCAGCTCAATCAATATTTGTTGATGAGACAATTTTTTAACAAAGATGAACAATATTCCAGGGACTTTTTTAAGGGCAATAGTCTCTGGAAACATTATAAGTTACAAGGATTCATTAGACACACCCGTTTACAAATTGCTATATCTCTTAACAGGTAGCCTCACCTACACCGGGAAAGGTTCCTTTCATGAGGAAACTGGTCTATTACAGGCCTCATCCCACAGCTGTGAATCAGAGTGCAAATGTCAAAAAAACATCATGTAATGAGTCACATTAGCACTTGCAAAATACCTTGGTCTAGCATTACAGGGAGCTCTGATGAGGTGACTCCCCACTGAATTAAGGTGGCCTTTGACCCAAAAAAGCAACTTCTGTTCCTGTCAATTAATATCTCATTCCTTTGACTTGTAATGGCTTATTTGTTTAGTTTAGTTTTGGGTTTTGGTGCGGTTTTTATGACCCATATTACAAGGCAAGAAGCCATGAAAGTGACCACTTTTTGTTTAATAGACATTAGCAATGAACACCACACCTGCCAAGACTCGAGCAGGTATATACAGAGTTGAGACACACACTGGGACGAGGTGAAGTCTGAAAAGGCCTGGAGTGTGGGAAGAGGCATTTGATAAAGCACACTGGGGAGTCCCAAAGTCAAAGTCTTTCAACCCATATTTTTCATCCTTCACACTTTAGCAAATGGAAGACCCTAGAAGTATCTGCCAACATACTAACCAATTCAAAATTTGTAGGAGTCTTACAGATCAACGAAAGGCATGACTACCATTGTATCCCCATAATTCCCACAAACGGTGATTTAGTCCTCAGTGGAAAATACAATTTATAAATGTCACTAGTCATGATATGTTCAAAATGAGACAATTCAAAGGAAATTTTTAAATTACTTTACCTAATACAAATAGCATACTTACTATTATCTGTAATGCTTTAATTAAATAGTCCTACTTTTCCACTTTTTTTTTTTAATAGGAAACAGACACTATTTCATAAACTCCTCATCAGACATTTTAAGGTAAAGCTTTAGGATAAGTTTAGAGCCTAATGAATTAGCCCCAATTATATCACAAAAACTGTCCAACAGCAACAGAAAAAAATTGTGTAAATGTCACCCAAGACCCATTCCTATTCTGCAACATGAAAGCATATGAACTCCGTTCCCTAAGACAAAATATGCTGAGGAAATATAACTAATAATGAGGAGGATGGACATTAATGATTAATATTCAAGCTGTAAGCATATAACATTATCCCTTTAACACAAAAATTCTCAAACCAGGTTACACATTACAATCATAAATGGGGAGCAGGGAGAACTTTTAAGAAATACTAATGGCATTGCTAAGAGTTACTAAACTAGACTTTTTATATTGATCATTTTGCAATATATACAAATATTGAATCATGTTATACATCTGAAGATAATATAATGTTGTATGTCAATTATGCCTTAATTTTAAACAGCACACACACACACACAGAAAGCTAATGGCTGGACCACACAGAAGACCAATTAAATCATAACTCTTAAGGAGACATCAGTATTTTTTTCAATACTGATTAATAAGTAGCCAAAGTTAAGAACAAGTAGTCTTGGCAACATTCAAACCACTACACACATAATAAGAGGATGTTTCAGTATCACAATAGAGTTTTCAAATTAGAACAAGACCTTTGATTTTTCCTTGATTGCTGCTAAGATTCCCTGGTATGCAATAAACTGTTGTTTAAATTTTTAAAGACATACACAAGGCTTGCATCCAAAAAACCTTTCGCACCCGTTTATACACTATATACAACTTATTTAGCACCTACTATAGCAATGAATAAAACACACAATCCCCGCTCTTTCTAAATTTAGAGGTTAGTTGTTTCTAGAACAATTTCCTTAGATATCTGTATTTGAATGTTGGGCTTAAAATGCAATTTCTTAGACACACAATGCTATTGCATCCCAGAAAGAATATACTCCTCAAAATGGCATGTGTTTATCGCACAGTCTTCTTTGCTCTCATTTCCAGTTCCTTCTTGGATTATAACGTAAGGTGAATCGCAAGGGTTGCTCCATTACATAACTCTTTAAAATTCAATTTAAAAAAATAATCATCTTAATTCACATAGCAGGTGTCCTTCATACCTATACTGGGTATGTTCATTTCTGAAAATTTCCTACTGTCCTGGTTGTTGGAGGGTTGTGTGTGTCGTGTGTGTGTGTGTGTGTGTGTGTGTGTGTGTGTGCACTTGTGTGTGAATGTACGCAAGTTCCTCAGAGCTGCACATGCATTTCTGAAGTTCCCTCTGGCACTGGGACTTCTCTCCATCTTCATTTCCCAGGTACTTTCTATATTTAAGAGCTATTGATTTTCTCTTCTTCACCCTTGCATTCTCTTGATATCTTCTGTTCTTCCATTTTACAATAAACTCTTTATCTTGGTGTCTCCATTTTTAAAAGCCTTATCCTGCCTAGCTCCCTTATCTAGAACTCTCTTTCAAGTATGTGACTGTTTCCTTTATCTCTCACCTTTCACCACCTCTCTCTTCCTGCAGGGTAATCCTACCCTCCCCCTTCCTAATCTCCACTTCTTTCTTCCTTCTAGAATGGTTGTATTTTCTATCACTGTATGTTCATTAGCAAGGCAGTGATAACATCAAATTGCAGTACAATAATATTCTTCCCATTGGATAAATTCATTTTACTTTTAAGCTGTTTCAGGAGAAATAGAAGCAAATATTGTAACCTATCAATCCAACTCTAGATCACTGTTTTCAGATGCAGATACAAATACTTTTGAAACGTTCACAACTTTTTAATATTTCTGGCTAATATATTAAAAATAGCAACAATAATAATAATTCTGAATTTGAATGTGATATGCAGTGTTATAGTGAAAATATAAGAAAATAACCTAAATAGGTACTGAAATTATATCCTGCTGCCAGGCCACACCTAGCATAATGGATAATTATCTTTGAGTCCAAAGCATTAACTTCTTATTCTCAATGTTTTTATATTCTGACATGAGATACATTTCTTTAATAGAAGGCCTTAATTATATATGCAGTATGATTTAATATTGTCTTCTAAAATGTCTTTTAATACTTTTCCTAGAAAATTCTCTAGATATAATGTTTATCAATTGTATGTTATCTTCCAATTATTTTAAGGAAAAAAAAGTTAAGCCAAATCATCTACAATTTCTAATGTAATCCAGGAATTCCTCATATGTAGGTATATGACTCATTTACATATATTTTCAAACATGCTTTCTAAATCAGTTAAAGGCTCATTAGATAAAGACTAATCTGATAAGCTCCCTTAAACTGAGTGGTTTATATGCAGCATTCAGGACTGCTTAAGTTTTTCAAGTGCTTTCTAGGTGGGAAAAGTTATTTCCCTGGAAGGCTGGAGCAGTTCAGTTACCCTGAGCTTTTCTCTCCTAAATCTATAGATGTTAATGGATGCTTGATTCAAGGAGAACTTGCTGGCATGACCCCTCTAATCAGAATGAAGTACTGAATTATTCAGACACATGGAATCAGAAGCACTTAGAAGGGTAAAATCAATAACTACAAGGCATAAGCTTAAAACTCACTGCCCTATAATATGTACTGCCCTATAATCTATATACAATTTTCTTTTCAAGTATCCAAATGCCATCTGGATGCTTGAATCTTTTCCTAGGCACCCACTATACTTTATCACTTAACACGTGCTCAGAGAATGTCAGCCAGGAAACTAGATTTATATCTTGGTTTTGCCACTTAACTATCTGAATGACCTTGGAAAAGTCATTTTGGAATCATCCACTAGAGAATAAATAAGAAGGAGTAACTTTTTGGAATCTAAATTTCTTCACCTGTGAAATCAGAAAAAAACAAGACCTCAGCATGCATAAGTTTGAGCCCATTAAATGGAGAGAATGCATGAATAAATGCTTTGTAAAAGTTGATGTATTTCATAACTCATCATGGGCACGTGGCCCAGTAGAATTCAATTTGTGTAAGCTTTTCCATTGGTTGATACTCATTGATAATTGGAGACAATGTTTGTACCATTGTTTAATCACTGGATGGGGAGAAAAACACTTAAGAATTACTATGAAAAGATCATTCTCCCAAAGAAGGTTGTGATGTCTACAAATAGGAAAAGGTAGACAAAGCCAGGAATTTTATGGTTATCTTTACACACAATCTCTTAACAGCTCAAAGGACATAAAGCCTCTCTCTCCTTGGTGATATCCCCTCCCTGTTTTATCAGCCCATCTCCATTCTGGTCCTAGGGTATCCCAGTGCAGTGGCCAAAAAAAAAAAAAAAAGAGCTTTGATTGGCTAACTGCTCCTCCACTGCACAAGAAAGAAAATGTAAAACGCACATCTACCCCGAGATTTTCCATTAGTGTTAATGGAAACTTGGTGAGTGAAAAGAGGGGAAGAGTTAGCTTGCTTAGCTTTGACTCAAGTAAGCCACACGTGACCAAGGACTGGGAAAAAGGATTGTAAAAGCGTATGGGCAAAGACAAAGGACAAGTTTGCTCTACACAATTTAGAGCACTAGGTTTCAGATCAGAATTGATTCAAGCAATTGTTCCGGTACTGCCCACTTTGTTCCAGGTGAGAAAGGTCACTTAACACCTCTGCTTCACTTACTTCATCTTAAAAAAAAATGGCACTGCATTTATTACTCAGAATGCTGTCTTTGAGAGATGTACTGAACAATTCTCACAACTTTACAGAGTGGTGATCCAAAGCATTTAGCAATAGAATAAGCAAAGATATTTTAATGGCCCTGGTGATGCAGAGGAGTTATAGTATGCAGTATTTTCCAAGCAAATTTTACCATTTATCTAAGGAGCTGACTGCTGTTTTGCAAAACACACCCTAGGACTAATCTGCAACCAGCACATTTTGGGAAAGAATTAATCTGTGTCTTGTTATCATTGGAAAGGCAAGATAAAACAGTGATTAAGAGCCTAGGCTCAGAAACCAGAATGAATTTGAATCCTGGCTCCACTATTTCCTAGCTGTGTAACCAGGCTTTGCCTCAGTTTCCTGATCTGTAAAATGGGGTTAATTGAAGTTCCTCCCACATAAGGTTTTATAAGGGTTAAATGAGTTAATAAGTATTAAAAAAAAACCTTAACACTTGGCCTGGCACATAATAAATAATAAATGTCAGTTACCATTAGATTTCACTGCTTAGTGACCAATTCCTGGAGGACAGGATTTTCTTCTGATGTCTCACTAGACCTACCCTTCACCCCTCCCCGCCCCCTGCATGCCTGCACACAGCATTTGGCACATAAATACCCAATAGAATGAATGTTCATTCATTTGTTTCAAAAATGTTTACTAAGCATATATCTGTAGCTAAACAACAGCAACCATTAAACAAATCAATAAGTATTTACACATCTAATTACCTGACTCATGCAGCATCAAAGTCTATGGAAGGTAGGCCATGATTGTGACTGGTCCACAAAAGTGTTTTCACGTTGATAATGCAGCACAACAAAATTCATCCACAGTTAAATACACAAAAGGTCCAAATGCTTATCTCCTAAAGGACGTTTTCTTGTGCCAATGTGACCTTTACCATCACTAGCCAAGGGCAGCAGATGAGCTATAATAAAGGAATCTAGAAATAGGTGCTTTTAACGATAGTTTTCTTTAGCTGAAAAGACAGTTTCACTTTTTCAGATCGTATAAATACTTTGAGAAATACTCCACGAACAAAACCAATCGTAATACAAGTCCAAGGTGAAAAAATCAGTTCATGACTTTCTCTCCTCTTCCTCTCCCTGACCAACTGGAGACAATTTTATTGTCACTTGCATTCTTTCAATTGGCAGGAAAGGACACAGAAGAAAGATGAAATAAAAACTAGTCAAACCTGTTCTGTCCTAGAAATTTTTCTTAGGTTAGATGGTAAAGGAGCTTTAAAGGAATAAGTAAAGTCATTTAAAAAGACTTCGCCACTAACACAGATAACTGAAAAAAATGTTCACTCATTTTGATAAAATCAGGTATAAAAACTAATTTTGGTTCACCAACTAAAAACAGCTATCATTTAAGTACATAAAGGCTGTCTTTGAAAGTCATTTTAAAGTGAAAAGTACTATGATGGTTCATTAATTTGTAGTCAGTATTATTTGCCAAATATAGCCAATTATAATTTTTATATATAGTAGGTGGACAGAGATAAAATTCCCAAGTCCAAAAATGTAAACATAATAAATGGAAGAGTTTATTTTTTCCCCACATTTATGAGAATAAAAATGAAAGTTTTCTGGTGTTCGGACCAAACTCAAAACAAAATTCCTCAACTTCTGTTTTAGAATTTTGATGCCAAGCTTTAGCTAAGGAAGTAACAATCCACAGCACTGTTGCGAAGCTCTAAGAAAGAGGGTTTTATGCAAATACTGACAGGCTCTGACCACCAGAGGCAATAGAAGGCGCCACCGTAATTACAGTCTCCTTAAGACATAACTTATTTCAGGCTAAGAAGGAGAGCCAATATTTTGTATTTTAATTAAGAAATCTGGACTTTGTTTATAATAATTGACTGTTAGGTCAATTCTTGCCAGGATACACTCATAAAAGAATTTTTGCCTCATGTAAGCTTTCACTTAAGATTTTGTAGCAGATTTAGGATTTGGGATTGAAATCGTTTTCAATTACTTATTTTAGTTGCTTTCATTGTAATATTAATAGCTTAAGAATATATTTGCATATATTTTCAACCTACTCATCAGTGGCCTTAAATATTTATTATTCACTTGTTGAAGAAAAATTTTAATCATAGTGATGAAAATATTTTGTCTGCTATGAACACAAAAGCCAAATTGTTTTCCTCATTAACTAGTTAGACCTGAAAATGAATCTATGCTTGCATAGTGTTATAAAATGAATCAATTAATATTCAAGACAGAGTAGACCAAAGAGATAATTGAATAACAAATGAAATACCTTATATGTGAATCACCCATATGCTGATTTTTAAAATGTCCGGTTATTTTTGTTGTTTTTGCTTTTTTTGGCTGTTCAGGTTAGTGCATTCTATACAATAAATCCTTTAAAGTTCCTGTTGTCAAAAAAAATTTTTTTTCTTCTCAATCATAGTTATCTTTTGGTACATGTGATAATAGTAATATTGCTTAATGTTTGTTTTAAGTGTAAATTAAAGACAGAATACATCTGAAAATTATACCTCTAGAAAATGAGGTTCCAGAGGAAACCAAATGGAACACTGCCACCTTTTGGTTATACAAATTGTAAAGCTGCAGAAGTTCACTGTAGGTTTTTTTAATGAAAATGTGTAGACATACTTTCAGCTTTTAGAAATAATAATCCTATCTCTGTTGGTATGAAAATATCCATCTTTCTTTTTTTATTCCTCAGTTGTGGTCCTTTATTTTTAAGTATTTTGCAAGTTCGTCCCCAAACTCTTGAACTTTAGAACCTGGAAACAATTCTTCCTGTTTATTTTGTAAAGAATGGCAAGTAATGACCCAGTAATGAAAAACACAAAGGGACTTTTATATCCTAGGGCTCTGTTGTGAATATTTCTATTACTTCTCTTTATACCAAACCACACCGCTACCCGACAGAACAGGATTTTGCAATGACACACTCAAATTCCCTGAATCACATATTGCATTTCTTTCAGCTAGAGGGATTTATGCCTTCTCACCCATAAGTATTTTATGTATACAGTTTTAAATTATAGGGTAAAAGAAATGATACAGTAGGTGCCTAGGTACATATAGGGACTAATTGGTGGGTGAGAAGAAATAAAGGCCTATATATAGACAAAGATTTTATTTAGGGCAGGATCTGAAATTATGATGTTTTTCTAAGCATGGGGACAAAACAAGGAAAATAAAGAATGGAAGAGTAGACAGACTTAATAAATAAAGTAAATAAAGGAACTGGTTGAACAGCATATTATACTATTTTTTTAGTCCAGTTCCTACAACATGGCCCTCTGGCTATAAAAGTAGAAAAACAGTAAATAACATATAATCAAAATAATAATAAAAGTATACATATGAATTTAAAGAAAAGAAAGAGAAATTTCTGGGGGCCAGCAACAAAGAAGAAATGTAAAACAAAAGCTTTGTAAAGTGACTCAGTAGATGTTCAGGGGGTTATTAGACTCAAGGAAGGCCTCATTACTAGAGGCCACAGATTACATGCCTATTTGGGATAACATGAACTTGGCACATGTGAATTTAGGTGCAGGACCTGAGATCCCTATAAAAAGCTAGGAAAATGAAAGAGTGACTCCTGAGTGATAGAGGAAAGGGATAAAATCACTGGGGAAGTAACAAGGATATTTGATTTGGCTTGAGAATCTTAATGGGAAAAACAAAATTCTCCTTTAAAAATTAAAACAAAAGACTTCACGATACTAGCCTTCAAGGATGATAGTAGAATCCTCAAGCTTAGAAATTAAAAAACAAAAACTAGACCTAAACCGACTGAACAAACATGAGTACATAGCATCACTTCTTAGGGTACACAGTATTCCAACAGAGGATATCCTTACTGAAGAGAAGTTCAAAATTACAAACTGCACAAAGAAACAATCTAACAATAGCAGGAGTCATCAAATAAAACAGCAAGAGGTGTTACCCATGCCAGCCTAGAGGCAGTGAAGCCAACTGAAGTAGACTGTTTTAAAATATGCTTAAAATGGGGAAAGAGACAACAGAAGAAGTCGAAACCATATTGTTTTTTTTTTTAAAAAGCAGGACATTTAAAAAAGAATAGGATGATTTTGAGAAAAAATTTAATAGAAATTTTTTTTAAATGATTACCAAAACTTTTTTTTTAATCAATGAATGATTTAAACAACCAACAAGATACAACTGAAAGAAAACTTAATGAACTAGAAGATCTATCTGGGAAGTTTATCCAAATGCACCACAAAATATAAACTGAAAGACATGAAAAGGAAGAAATCTCTGCAAAACATTATGGCAGGTTTCTCTTCAAGAAACTTAGGGTCTTGGTCTCAATGTAATATTTTTAAAAAGATTTTAGGAACTTCTACCCAGGTGATCACCACTGCTGTACTATCAAATATTACTTGAAATAATCAGAAAAGAATTCTATGTGCATTTGCCAAATAGTAAGTGTTTTTAAAATTATTGAAGTGAAGAATTTTCATATGATCTACAATGCAGAAATTTGAATTCTTCAGGACAATTCTAGCTTTGCAGTTAGGTCCTCTTGAGTATGACAGGCAGCCTATAAAATAGTTTCCTGGTATTTGTGCCCTAGTGTAATCACCTACCCTCGAATGTGGGTTGAACTTATTGACTTGCTTGCTTCTATGAGTAAAAGAAATAATGGGGGTACTTTCCTGGTGGTCCAGTGGTTAAGACTCCACACTCCCAATGCAGAGGGCCCAGGTTCAATCCGTGATCAAGGACCTAGATCCCACGTGCTGTGACTAAGACCTGGAGTAGCCAAATAAATAAAATATATATTTTTTAAATTTTTTAATTTATTTTTTGGCTGCTTTGGGTCTTCGTTGCTGCACATAGGCTTTTTCTAGTTGTGGTGAGCGGGGGTTAATCTTCATTGTGGTGCACAGGCTTCTCGTTGTAGTGCTCGCGCTTCTCATTGTGGTGGCTTCTCTTGTTTTGGAGCACTTGGGCGCTAGGTGCACAGGCCTCAGTAGTTGCAGCACGTGGACCCTAGGGTGTGCGGGATTCAGTAGTTGTGGTGCGTGGGCTCAGTAGTTGGGGCACACTGGCTCTAGGTTGCACGGGCTTCGGTAGTTGTAGCGCATGGGCTCAGTAGATCCCCTTACTTCTTCTTCTTTTTTTTTTTAATATTTTATATAGGGACTTCCCTGGTGGTGCACAGGCTAAGTTGCTCCACGGCATGTGGGATTTTCCCAGACCAGGGATCAAACCCATGTCCCCTGCATTGGCAGGTGGATTCTTAACCACTGCACCACCAGGGAAGTCCCTAAATAAAATATTTAAAAAAATACTGAACAGCACAGGGAATGTTGCTCAATATTCTGTAATAACCTAGATGGGAAAAGAATTTGAAAAATGATAGATACATGTATATGTATAACTGAATCACTTTGCTGTACACCTGAAACTAACACAACATTGTTAACCACCTATGCTCCAACCTAAAAAAAAAATTTTAAAAAAAAAAAAAAAAAAAAAGAAGTAATGGGATCTTATTTCCAAGATTAGGTAATAAAAAAACTGTGGGGCTTCCCTGGTGGCGCAGTGGTTGAGAGTCGGCCTGCCGATGCAGGGGACGCGGGTTCGTGCCCCGGTCCGGGAGGATCCCGCGTGCCGCGGAGCGGCTGGGCCCATGAGCCATGGCCGCCGGGCCTGCACATCCAGAGCCTGTGCTCCGCGGCGGGAGAGGCCGCAGCGGTGAGAGGCCCACGCACCGTAAAAAAAAAACAAAAACTGTGGCTCCATCGCAGGTGCTCTCTCTTTCTCCCTCTCTGGCTCTCTTTCCTGAACCACCAGCTGTCCTGTCATGAGAGCATTCTATCAGCCTATGCGGAGGCCAGTGAAGTGAGGAACAGAGGGCTTCTAGCAACCACACGAGTGAGCATGGAAGCAGATCTCTCCCCTCATCCACTGCCATCAAACCATCAGAGGATACCACAGCCACCACCACCAGCTGAACTGCAGTGTCATTAGAGGTCTTGAGCCATAGGCATCAACTTAGGCTGGGGTCAGATTCCTGACCCACAGAAACTATGAAACAATAAATGTTTTTTGTTTTAAGCTTCTAAGTTTGGGGGTTATTTGTTATGTAGCAATGTTTCTTACATGAGTGAGCTATCCCTTAACTTAGGAAAAGTATTTGTACAAGTATTTCAACAACCATAATGGAATGTGAAATTATATCACCTGAGGGTCCAGTTTCTGAAGAATATGGGTCAATCATCAATCAACTTTACAAATATCAACTCATCAAAAAAATTAATATCAAACTCTGATTTCTGATTTTTAAAAACTGCTAAGAAACAATCTATTTAGAAAAGATAATCTAATGGGCATGTCATCCATCCATTCCTTGAGAAAACTTGATCTAAGGTGAAGTGTAAAATAAGCTACATTAGCTTAGAACATCTATAATATTGATGTTGAGAACACTGTCCATCTCTAAATATATTCCTCTTAAAACATCCCATGGAAAATTTGTTTTAAAGTTTAGTACCAGGGGAAAAATGTTTCTTCTGTAATTTCATTCATTCTTTCTTTCACTCAATAAATATTGTATTTATTGTCTTACCATAAGTTAGTCATTTAGATTGGCACTGGGAATACATTTGTTAGGAAAAAAAAAAAGGTGTCCCTGGTCTCATACAAGTAAAAGTCTAAGGACGAAGGAAACATTAAACAGCTGATCACAAGTAAAAAGATGATAAGATGGAAGATTTAACTAACACTTTAAGATGACAGACATCAAACATAAAATTGTTCAAGGGAGGTTTATAAAAACCAGTTAAGCATTCCATAAGTCCTTCACCTCAAGAGTAGCCAGTGGTCAAAAGTAGAGAAAACTGCTAGTGTGTTGAGGGTCCCTCTTCCTTTTTAGGGGAGGGTGTCTGCTTCTAACAACAAACTGAATTACAAGGATTTCAATGAGTCCTTCAGAGAACTTGACATGTGTCCCTTAGAGTTAAGAGTTGCAATGGATGGTGTTTTACTCCCACTTAGAAAATGTTAAAAGCAAGAAATCATTTATTAATTGTTCCAATGGTGGGCAAAGGACAGTGGCTGAGTTGAGATGGGCTCCTATTCCAAGAATTCAATAAAGCAAAAGTTATTTGAGGGTTTTCTATAGACTAGATTTGGGCCACAGATGGTGGAGAGTCAATGTGTTGAACTGTGTTAGGATCCAGCCCACAAAGGCTACCTCGAGAGTGACCTGGCTATAGCAGCCAGACCTTAGAAGCCATAATCCTGTATGACCTCATCTTAACTAGTTACATCTACAAAGGAAATTACATTTCCAAACAAAGAGGCATTCTGAGGTTCCAGGTGGACGTATAAGCTTTTATGACAAAATAAACAAAAAATAATTTACATTAATGATGATACAACACTAAAGACAAAAGACAGACAGATAGATAGATAGATAGATAGATAGATGCATATGCATGTTCATATAAATTTAAGTTCAGGCATTAATATAATTGCAAAATGTACTTTCTTGGGAAAAATTTTTATTTTCTTATTCTGAGATTTTGCCTTTTCTGATTTTTTATATTAAAATGTGTTTTTATGTTTAGTACATTATAGTGAGAGCAGATGGCAGTTCTTTTTTTCATTGTCCTTAATTGTCAAAAATAAATTTAAAATCTAGCAACTTTATGTGACTAAAATTTGAAATTTTATTGGCTTATGAAATCTAAAAGTCTGGGGGTCACACAGAATCTAAGGATAACACTTTCATATGGGCTGCTAGAGGAGCAAAAACACAGAAAAATACTCATTAAATAACAAAGGTACTCTCCTAACACTAATACAATTGCCCGTTTTCCTGCTTTTTACTCTGTTGCCCTCACAGCTGCTAAACTTGTTTTTATTCCTATTTTTACCTCTGATCTCTACACCATATTTCTCAACCCATTCACTCTTCGTTGTCTTACTCATCATAGATAAAATGATCACTTAATTCAGTGTGACAATTCACAAGGTCTCTGAATTCCTCATCTCCTTACTTTCTATTATTGAATGAAAAATTCTTTCAATTCTATAACAGTGCTTCACAATTTTCAAAAGTTTCACACACATGATTTCATATAATCCCATACTAACCCTTTTTCCCCCATCCCAAATTGCCCCTCCTCTCTACCCTCTCCCCACTGGTAAACACAAGTTTGTTCTCTATATCTTTGTTCTCTATATCTATCTCTTTTTAGATTCCACATATAAGTAATATCATACAGTATTTGTCTTTCTCTGCCTCACTTATTTTACTAAGCATAGTGCCCTCCAAGGGAATCCATGTTGCTGCAAATGGCAAAATTTCATTCTTTTTTATGGCTGAGTAATACTCCATTGTGTGTGTGTGTGTGTGTGTGTGTGTGTGTGTGTGTGTGTATCACATCTTCTTTATCCATTCATCTGTTGATAGATACTTAGGTTGCTTCCATGCCTTGGCAATTGTAAATAGTGCTCTATGAATAGTGGGGTACATGTATCTTTTCAAATTAGAGTTTTCCTCTTTTCCAGATGTATGCCCAGGAGTGGAATTGCTGGGTTATATGGTAGTTCTATTCTTAGATTTTTGAGAAACCTCCATACTGTTTTCCACAGTGGCTGGAGGAATCACACTCCCTGACTTCAGACTATACTACAAAGCTACAGTAATCAAAACAGTAAGGTACTGGCACAAAAACAGACACAGAGACCAATGGAACATCTTAAATTTTTAACATTCCCATCTAACAGATCTAATTCCTCAGGTCATGCCTGCTGACTGTATTCTCTGCTTCTGTTCACAGCATGATGCTCCATCAGCTGGGTCCTCACCATTGAACCACAAGTCATTTATTACCAGATTGCTGCTTCTGTTCACAGCACCATGCTCTATCAGCTGAGTCCTCACCATTGCATCACAAGTTATTTATTACCAGATTGCTGACTCTGTGTTTAATGTGTTCCCAGTGGCTCCTCCACTAGCCTAGTCTTCTCAACCTCCCACCCCAATTCTATACTCACCTTACCATCTTCAGCTGATTGTCATAACTTACTGAGAACTTTTAACAAACCTGAAATGAATCCCCATTTTACCTCAAGATGATTCCATGCCTCCACCTACTTTCTTTTTCTTTACCATATCCTGTGAAAAGATGCCTTGACCTCTCCCATCTCCTCCACTTGCAAGGATCCATACTGTCTTGCTTTGCCCAAGATCATCCTCTACCACTCATTCCCTTTTGGATGTTTTCCACCATCAGCCATTGTCAGTCATTGGACAAACACACACTCCTTCCAAATACACATTGGTATCAATATAATACAAACTCTTTGCTTTCACTTGCCAATCCCGCAAATTATCATTCACTCCCTCTCCTATTCAGACTTCCACAATTCTATCACTATGCATTTTGTCAACTATAGTATTAAGATTTTTTCTCCACCACTTAGCTGAAACTGTTCCCTTACATGTCAACTGTGATATCCTAATTATACTAGAAAATGGGTTATCTCCATTCTTGACTTCTCTGATAGATCTCAACAGCATTTTGACACTGTACAGTAAGTCCCCTACATATGAACCTTCAAGTTGCAAACTTTCAAAGATATGAACATGCATTCGCATGTCCAATCACATAAGTTAGTTCACATGTCTGGCTACGTTGTCACATGCATGCATCTTCTACAAGTAGTTGTGCTTTTGTGTACTTTACCGTACAGTACTGTATAGAGTACAGTATTACAATATCTTTATTTCAAGCCCAGGATGTCCAGAAGCAAGCGTAAAAGCAATGGTGATGTAGTTGTTACTGCTAAGAAGCACCAAGTGAAATGGTGGAAACAAAAGTGAAAATAACTGAAGAGCCAAAGAGATTCATGACGCAGGAAATGGCAAGGGGATTTTCTTTATTTGAGGAAGAACTGTTAGTTTTTGAGACACAGGACCCGAATATAGAACAGTATGTACATGAAGGTTGCAGCAGCCGTTCAGAATGCAATCCAGTGCTAGCAATCCAGTGCTAGTGTGATGAGAATAAAAGAACTACTACCTAGACATCACTGGATCATTTTTTCAAGAGTGTAGATAGAATTGAATCCAGCAAGGAACCTGTGCCATCAACGTCAGGCATGAGTGAAACTGCAGCTTGCCTTTCATCTCCTATTGCTGACGATCCTTCAGCTCTACCATCTCCCACCTCCTCTTCTTGCCTGTTCACTCGATGCCAGCCCCTGTATGCCAGCTGTTATACTGTACTACTGTACTTTTCAAGGTACTGTACTGTAAGATTTTAAATGTTTTCTTTATTTTTGTGTTTGTTTGTTATGTATTATTTGTGTGAAAAGTATTATAAACCTATTACAGTACAGTACTGTATAGCTGATTGTGTTAGTTGGGTTCCTAGGCTAACTTTGTTGGACTTACGAACAAATTGGACTTATAAACACCCTCTCAGAATGGAACTCGTTTGTATGTAGGGGACTTACTGTAATTACAATATTTAACAATGTTGACTCATTATTTCACCATGAAATTTTTTCTTCTGCTGAATGATATGGGACTGATTCTCCTCTTTGTATTCTAGGGAAGTTTCTGATGCACATTTTTCACTAGCTCTTTGTTTTCCACTGCTCCTCTAAACACACACACATATATATATGTAATTATATATAATTTTATAACATATTAATATAATATATATGTAATTTTACATGTATGCAATTATATATATTTTATAATATAGCATAATATGTTATATATAATTTTATAATATAATAATATAGTATGTTATGTATAATTTTTATCTGGGTGACATGTGTTGCCTAAACTAGGGCCCAGGAAACATATATATATATATATATATATATATATATATATATATATATTTTTTTTTTTTTTAAATCTCAAACTTCTGTGATTTGGCCTCTTTCAGCCTCACTTTGCCCAAAGAGATAAAGTCTACTTTTCATGTGTTAGCTAACACCATCCTGAAGGGTATGACCAAACCAATATTTTCAGTCCTGATTTATTTCTCAACTTCAAGTTCCACATCCCCAGTTGGGTACTTAAAACCGAATAAGCCAATGGCACTTTGGTCTCAATATATAAAAAATGAAATTTATTTGTTCTCCTTTAAAACTAGAGTCCCCTTTATCCCATAAAGGCACTCATACCCTATAGTCACTGCCTGTTAAGTGCTCTCTACTCTGATACTATACAAGGCCTTGGATATAGATACAGTTTCTATCCTTAACAAATAACATAGTTTCTACCTTAGGTCTAGTGGAGAAGACAGAAGTATACCATTTGGTGTATTTTCAGAGAGCTAAGCCCAGATTGCTATAGGTACCTATTTCAGACTTCAGATGATTCTAGAAGTACTTCTGAAAGGATGGTCTCTAAGCTATGTCCTGAACAAAATGTGAATCACTAAAAGAGCTCTTGTTCCTTTTTTCTTTGAGATTATTTAACAACAGTACTCAACCTTGTGTGTGCATCACAACAACCTGTAGAACTGTTTTTCAAAATTGAAATGCCTGGACCACAACTGAAAATCCTG
>NW_006798913.1:2643578-2646463 GCF_000442215.2 Lipotes vexillifer | reverse complement strand
TTCAGCAGGTCAGAGTGGTGTTAAAACCATTTTATTTTTCCAAAGTCCCTGACTTTAAACCTTCATACTCATTTAGAATATCACTGATTCCTCCCTCATTGGAAAGAACCAGGATCAACCACAAAGGGAAAGATTTCCTCTGAACATGGGCAAGCACTTCTTGATCACAAAAACTGGAAGACTGCCCTGGGCTGCTCTCTGATGTTCACCCTTAGATGAACCTTCCAGTACCTTTCCCTCAATTATCGGGATACCACCTGCAACGTATTTCTATCAACATGAGTAAGAGTTGTCTTATCTCTTATGCCTGTCTCCACCAATAGATAATGAGCTCCTTGAAAGCAGGGATTTTTGCTTTTTCCTGAAATGTTTATGAATTAATTAATTAATGGAAATTAACCAAATGAACACTGGCTAAGAAATATTCTAGGAAAATGTAAGAGCAAATGTACAGAGTCCTAAAGATCAGAAAGAGCATGTGCATTCAAGGGTAAGGTGTAAGGATGTTTGTGGCCAGGGATAAGGCTGGGGAGGTCAGCATGACCCAGGTTGTAAAGGGTCTTAGATCCCGTGCTATAGTTTTGGGACTTTATCCTAAAGGTTATGAGGAGCCTCTGTAAAATGTTTATAAGTACATTGAAATTAAACAAATTTAAGTCATAATTTAAAGTCATATACTCAGGTAGGCAAAATTTTAACATCATTTTTCTATAATTTCACTTCAAACTCAATTTTTAATCTACATTATCATACTGTAGTGAATTCTATGGAAACATGATTCTTTCTAATTTAAATGCTTTCTACCCAAAATTTTCCTTCCACTCTCCTTTCTCTTCAGGGGTATTTAATTTTATGTAATGAAAAGAAGGCGTCTGGTCTCTGGCCATTGGTATCTGTTCATGCTGTCATCTACTGAAATGCAGAGTCAGGCATGGCTCCTGGGGTCTTAATTGGGTCAGTTGGATGAATGATATTACCATTTGCCAAGAAAGATGATAGACAAATAAGAGCAGGTCTGAGGAGGGATCAGAATGGAGAATGCTATCTTTGCAGAGCCAGGGAGACAATCGAGAGATTAACTCAAGCAGGTAGGTGGACATCTGGGATCTGGAGCTCAGGAGAAAGCCAGGTTGGTGATTTGGGATTAATCAATGCCATGCCTGGGAAAGGTAGATGCTCAATAAACACTTGTCTAAAAAGCATTAGAAGTGACTGTTGAAACAATGCCAGTGCAAATACAGAATAATAAGATATAATGGCTGAAAACAGAAGGTTAGGAAACACCAGTATACATGAAACAGGTTAAGGATGCATTCATTGTTCTTTAAAGAGCCAGCTATGTAGGAAAAGAAACAAAGAAATAGTGATGTCACAGAACCCAAGATAGCAGAGCATGCAAAAGGGTGGGTTAGATACAATTCTCAAATAGTTTAGTGAGGTCAAGTAAGATAAGGAATAGAAATCTGTCACTTTAAGCCACAGATGGATCATCAAAGACCTTTACCTAAAAATTTTCAGTGGTGTGACCTTGATGGAAACGAGATACGGAAAATGAAATAATGGAAATAATAAATGAAAACAACGATTTTATGAAAGATCTGAAAAGGGAAAAGAAGGGGAGAGATAGTTGTACTAAAGGAAAGTTAAAGTAAAAGAAAGTTGGATATTTGCCTGCCTTTAGAATTGCAGAACATAATTTTTTCACTAGTCAATTTAATTAGTCTCAGATCTTGGGTGATAATCTTTTCTTCATTATCTATCTATCACCTTTATCAAAATCACTTGCTAAATTCTCTGAGTTCTTTCAGGGTAGGAGTTTCCACATTCACTTATTTCATTCTCCTATAAACACTTCTCTAAAGCATGAAGGCGTCACTGTCTTCCTTAGCCACCTTTTACAGCAACTGAACTTTATCTTACTGAAGCCTTGCTTTGGTCAAATCACACACCTCCAAAACTTTTTTTTTTTTTCAGTGCTTTCCTATTGTCTATTAAATAAAGCAAACACTACTTTTATTTATGGAGAGAAAAAAACTCAAAACTGTTGCTCAGTTAATACAATTAAACATTTCTACAAGATGTTACCACTTTTCATGCCATTTCTTCCACCTAGAGATAACGTCCTCTCTTTTTTCTCCACTTATCCAAATTCCACTCACCGTCTAAGGCTCAGGCCAGATGTCATCTCACCAAGGATATTGCCTTTGATCTCCTCAAGTGGAAGTGAACCCTCTTTCCCAGGCAATCTGGCAGTCTTAAATTTTGACAGCTTCTATCACAGTTTTCACACACCATGTGTGCTAAAGTGATTGTTGTATTTAACTCTCCTATCAGATAGAAGGAGCTTGAAGATTGAGAGTTTGTGTATTTCTCAGCCCTCACAGTAGATTTTCAATAACGCCAGTAAATATGTGGATCTGTTTGTCAGCAATGTTAATGCAATAAGAATGAGGAAAAAGGTCAGGTGCAGAAGAGTGGAATAAAAAAATTTTACTATCTATTTAGTAATTGCAGTATTCAAATACCTCTATATGTACAAAGACTTCTTAATTAAGGCTATGAAGAATAAGTTTAAAAATGAATTCTTACACAAATAATAATGATACTAATAGTAGGATCCCCAATATACATTAAAAACACCATGGAACTGTGCACTATGAAGGGATTCTATGCCTTCTGGGAAGTGCTGGGTTTTTATCCTGAAGGAGTGTAGTAGTGAATAAGGACATTAAGAATGATGGTCCAGGGCTTCCCTGGTGGCTCAGTGGTTGAGAGTCCGCCTGCCGATTCAGTGGACGCGGGTTCGTGCCCCGGTCCGGGAGGATCCCACATGCCGCGGAGCGGCTGGGCCCGTGAGCCATGGCCGCTGAGCCTGCGCGTCCGGA
>NW_006798913.1:2632926-2643529 GCF_000442215.2 Lipotes vexillifer | reverse complement strand
CCAAAAAGGGAGGAGCCCGCGTACCCCAAAAAAAAAAAAAAAAAAAAAAGAATGATGGTCCCGTGGAAATTTGTTGAACTAAAATGTAATTCCCATTTGATTCAGAAAATAAGTTTGTAGCATATTTTATGTCCAAAACACTTTGTGTTGACATAGTGTGTAATAGAAAGATGGTAAGATACAGGACCTCCCCAAGAATCTTATGGTCTAATAAGACAGACTGGAAGCTGTTAACAGCAGGAGTTTATTGCTCCAGCCTCGAAGGCCCAGCACCAAATTTAAGATGTCCATGGTGGTCACCAGGGATCCCAGTCATGGTCCCACTGTGGTCCCCAATTGGCTGCCATCTGAGATAGCCATGGCAGCAGCACCTTGACCTACACAGACCAGAACCAGAAATACCCCAATGGACACCTCCTGTGGCTCCAGTTGTGGCTTCTCATCCTGTGGAGCTGGGCTCTCCCAGGTGTGATGGTTGCAACCCAGGGGTGACAGCTACATCACAGGGGTGATGGCTGCCGCCTAGTGCAGAGGATAAGCTGGGCTCTTCCTGCATCCTGCCAACATTTATGCTATCTCCTCCCCTCTCATCCTGGCCTAATGCCCTTTAACTCAGATTTATTGTAGACCAGAGCTCTCCAGTAGAAACAGAATGCAACTCAGTGTCCCACATATAAAATTTTTAATTTTCTGTGAGCTACAACTTTAAAAGGTGTAATGAAACTAGTGAAATTTGTTTTAATAATATATTCATTTAATCCAATGTGTCCAACATATTGGCATTTCAACATGTTATCAAAAATTTATTAATGAGGTATTTTGCTCTTTTTATACTAAGTCTTTGAAATACAGTGTTGTATTTTATGCTTATAGTACATTTCAATGCAGACTAACTACATTTCAGCCACATGTACATAGTAATCACCATGTTGCAGAGTTCAACTATAGACATTTGATATCCATGGGGAGACTGAGGTAGGAGAAGATACTCAACACAGTGGATGTCTGCCTTGGCCACCTTAGACTAGCCCAGTAACTGGATTCTGGCAGGGGCATGTGGTCCTCTGAGCCCTGACAGTGGGAATTATCAAGCATACACTTATCTTTAGGACCTGGACATCCTAAACAATGTTGAATATAAACAGTGATACAGAACATTCCTCTTATTCCTGATTCAAAAAGGAGTGTATCTAACTCTCCCCATTAAGCATAATTGCTTTAGATTTACTGTCTTCTATTTTTAACCTGCTAAGGTCTTTTTTTTTTTTTTTAATCATCAGTGCGTCAGTGGGTTTTGAATCTTATCAAATAATTTATGTACTTCTATTAAGAAAAGTACCTAGATTTTTTTTCCTTTTCTTAATCCATTAATATCACAAATTCATTAATAGACTGTATAATGTCAACTCAAACTTGAATTTCTGGAATATTAGAATTTCAGTGGCTTTTGGGGTGTTTTATCTTGGGGGGGGTTGTTTTTTGTTGGGGTTTTTTTTTCTTTTCTTTTCTTTTTTTTTTTTTTTTGGTTTTTGCATACCATCTAAATTCAGTTTGGCAATATTTAGCTTGGGATTTTTGGCATATATGTTTAGTAGTAGATTGGCCTGTAATTAACTTTCCTTTTATTGTCTTTATTGAATATTGACGTCAAGATTATTATAGCATTATAAAATGTGGAGGGGAATATTTCCTGATTTTCTATTGTGGGGAAATATTTGTATGACTGAAATGATCTAGCCACTTAAAAGTTTGTAGAACTCACTTTATAAAATTGCCTAGATCTGAAGTTTTCTTTTGTGGAAAGATTAACTAATGATTCCATTTCTTTAAAAATTATAAACTACTCAGGTTTTCTATTTTTAAAAAACCATAAGAAAAGACCAACTGAAATAAATGCTTTACTAGAGATGCAGACCTAACTGCTGTGGAAACATCAGGATGAAGATCACTAAGGAGAAATGGAAAAGTGGTTGCAGCCCTGACGTATGGTTTGAAAGAGGAGTGAGATGTGATAGAGAACTATCCCTAGTGGTTCTCCCAGGTGGGGCAGAGAACTTACACAGTGTATCACATGAGCAAAGTTTCCAAATCATCACCTTCAATTTATGTAATCCATTCATGGAGGAGCAAGTGGTCCAGCCTGGGCGTGCTGTGTGGGAAAATATAGCGCAATATGAAAGGCAGATTGAAGATTTGAATTCAGAGCTTAAGTGTTTGGACCTGATCTTGATAATTATATGTAGGATGTCAAAAAAATACAATTGCTTCCTTATCTTTGTTCTTTGGCAGATTAGAATTGCCTAATGACATTATGAATCAGCATGTACTACACTTTTCTAGGCTATTTTTCTCAAAATTGGTCAAAGCTAACAACTCCCCTCTTCTATTGTGTTCTAAGAAGGTAACTCTCTGAGGGACCAGCCAATAGTCATACCACATCTTGAGTGGCTTTGCCTTTTAAATTTTATCTGAAAGGAGAGAATCAGGCCCACGATTAATCATTTATTTCCTGGGATAAGATAATTATTTTATCTGGAAAATAATAATTTTATCTGGGAAATAAAAAAGAGGAAAAGTGGAAAAACATAGAAGTTGCTTCAAAACTGATTGAATACATATCTAAATTATCATTTTTTATTTTATTATGACTTTAGATTATTTCTATCCTAGCCTGTTTAATATTAGAAATTGCTATGAACTATTATGATATGTAAAGAATGAGCTTCTAGCAGATTCCTGGCCCCAGGAATTTAGCAGCTTGATAACTGCTGGGGGAAGGGAGAGAGCTACAGTTTATTGACCACTGGTATGTACCAAGCACTAAGCTAAGTGGTTTGCATATATAACCTTATTCACTCCCGATGATAACTCTATGAGTTAGATATATCATTTCCTTAGGTTAATGATGTAGCTTCAGTTCTGAAATGTACACATTCAATGAATAATTTTAAATTTTATGATGAATTCAAAAATAAATAAATGGCATGTATGGTCTCAAAAATAGTTGTTGCATAAAAAATATTTAATAATATATGGAAAGTCATACATGTACTACTTAGCAGACACAGAATTGAACCCAGGTCTTTAATCCAAGGACCACAGTCCAAAACATTGCAGCATGATTTATAAAACACAATATTGACTAAAATGAAAGGCTGATTGCTATTTGATAAATCTAGATTCTTATATGTCTGTAAACTATTTAACTCAGCACTAGACACATTAAAAAAAACAATCAGTTGATAGTGGTCATTATTACTAATATAATTGATAATATTAAGACAAGCCTAGCCAAAATATTAAGCAGTAAAATTTCTATTTAAAAAATTGAATTACTGTGCTGGAATTCACCAGATGACTATAAATTCTTCGCTGCACTTTGGAATAAAAGAGCTCTGGGGAGAAGGATCTATGTGAAATGGATACGGAGGCTTTGTGTCTGCTGCAGAAATGCAGAAAGGGTAGGAGCCAGGCATTCTTCGGAAAAGTTCATAGTATTTGTTTTTCTTTTCCCCAGGCTCAGATTTCCAGAGGGCCCAAACATAAGCAAAAGAAGAAGAAAAAAAAACTAAAGAGTTGAAAGGTAAGGTTTAGATAAATGTGACTCATTTGTTCAGAGAAAGAGGCTGAATTCCAAAAAGATAATGGGAAAGAAGCAGCCCTGAGGACGAAGGCTGTCAGAGAAGGGCCAGGGCTGGGTCTGGGTTTTGAAAAGCCATGGAAACAAGTGTCTATTACAGCAGAAAAGCCAAATAGAGATTTCGATGGCAGGGAGAGCTTATAAACCAAGAAATAGTTCAGAATTGGTTAGGGAACCCATGACAGCAGAGAATGATACAGCCTCATTTCCCAATTAGATAGCAGCCAAGCTTGAGTATTCAAGGTTTGGCCAAAAGATACCAAGACAGATGTTTTTAAAAGTACACAAACTAAAATAAACAGTATTTAAGATAAAAATCCTTGTGGTCTTAGGAGGTGATATTTAAAAACAGGGGAAAACAAAGGACAGAAGCAAAAAAAAGCTATATCTTGGCACTACTGTCTATCAGCAGAAGAACAAGCAAATGAGAGGCAGAAAATAAATATAATTAGTAAAGAGTAATGATGCCAAGACCTCTGACTTTAGAAAAAGTTACTTCAATGCCTAATTCAAAAGGAATGGTGGTAAATACAAGCAACGAAAACATTTTACCCAGAAGAAAATTATTCCTGTTAAAAGCATTTAGTACGGGGCTTCCCTGGTGGCGCAGTGCTTGAGAGTTCGCCTGCCGATGCAAGAGACACGGGTTCGATCCCTGGTCTGGGAAGATCCCACATGCCGCGGAGCAATTAACCTGTGGTCACAACTACTGAGCCTATGCTCTAGAGCCAGTGAGCCACAACTACTGAGCCCATGCACCACAGCTACTGAAGCCCATGTGTCTAGAGCCTGTGCTCCACAATAAGAGAAGCCACTGTAATGAGAAGTCCGTGCACTGCAATAAAAAGTAGTCCCCACTTGCCACAACTAGAGAAGGCCCACACGCAGCAACGAAGACCCAACGCAGCCAAAAAAAAGATAAATTAAATAAATAAATTTAAAAAATAAAAGGAATCCGTTTAAACAAAAAAAAAGAAAAGCATTTAGTAGTAAAGAACTATTAAGTAACAAAGTATCTAAAGAGAACTAATTTCTAAAAACAATTTATTAAGGGACCCAAGGAAGAGATCTCCTACTTCAGTTAATCTTGCTCCAACTGAAATTTGAAATAGAACATTTCCCACAGATGTAGAAATAATCTATTCCTAAAAAAAAAAAAAATTGTCTTACAAATGTAAAACACCTATTCATTTTTTTCCCACTTAGGAAACACCCAGGCACTGGGCTCAGTCTCCAGGGAGTAATGAAGGGTAATTACCCTAAGCTCAACCCAAGCTTCCAAGGTCCTGACCAATAGGAGGAAGCAGGTACATTTAAACTTTTTTCTAGACACTCTGTTTCTGTTTGTTTTAGTTTTTTTGTTTTTGCAGTGGTGTTTTGTACATGTATTAACTTAATGAAACCAATACCACACTAATCATTGTTGGAGCTCATATGTATCATCAATAATTTTTCCTAATTTGATCTGAGCCCTCAAGAAGACTTTACTCTTTATTACAGAAAGGCCTTTCTTTACCTGAAAAGGTCACTCTTTTCACAACCTTGTGCTTGAGCCAGAATTGGACTGGGAGGAGAAACAGTAAATTTCCTTAGCCATTAGATAAATGAATTCTCACAACAGATTTTGTAGACTAGTTTTCCTGCCTATCAAAACTGACCCATAAGAATTTGGGAAGGGAAAGAATCTCCTGGCACTTACACAAAAGTTTAAGACAAGAAAATTCACTTCGTGTCCCCAAGACCTTTAAGTAGCTAAACTGTAGGGCATGTTTCTAAGCATAGAAGGAAATGAAGTCAGGAAAGTGGGATGGGGCCAACGTGTAGATGATCCTGCTTTCCATGCAAGAACATTTAGTCTGTCAAGAGTGGGAAGTGAAGTATTTTAGGAGAGAATTTACAAAAGGGAACCCTCCTATGCTGTAGGTGGGAATGCAAATTAGTGCAGCCACTGTGGAGAACAGTATGGAGGTTCCTTTAAAAACTAAAAATAGAGCTACCATATGACCCAGCAATCCCACTCCTGGGCATATATCCTGAGGAAAACCATGGGTCAAAATGATACATGCACCTCAATGTCCACAGCAGCACTATTTACAATAGCCAGGACATGGAAGCAACCTAAATGTCCATCAACAGAGGAATGGATAAAGAAGATGTGGTACATATATACAAAGGAATATTACTCAGCCATAAAAAAAGAATGAAATAATGCCATTTGCAACAGCATGGATGGACATGGAGATTATCATAATAAGTGAAGTAAGTCAGACAGAGAGAAACAAATATCATATGATATCACTCATATGTGGAATCTACTAAAAAAAGATACAAATGAACTTATTTACAAAACAGAAACAGACTCACAGACATAGAAAACAAACTTATGGTTACCAACGGGGAAATGGGGAAGGGATAAACTGGGAGTTTGGGATTGACATATACATACTGCTATATATAAAATAGATAACCAACAAGGGCCTACTGTATAACAGGGGAACTCTGCTCAATATTCTATAATAACCTAAATGGGAAAAGAATTTGAAAAAGAATAGATGCATGTATATGTATAATTGAATCACTTTGTTGTACACCTGAAACTAACACAACATTGTAAATCAACTACAGTCCAATATAAAATAAAATTTTTAAAAAGGAGAGAATTTTCATAATCAACTACCAATGTGGAAGAGGTTGAAATAGGGGAACATTGAGAGGAGGGAGACCGGGTGAAGGTAATAATCCAGGGGAAAAGTTAGAACTTGAACTAGAAAAAGAATGGAGAAGAGTAGATGGTTTTTAACTGAATTGCAGAGATGGATTAAAACAATTTTAGAAATAAACAGTTTTTTATTATGTATCTCCCTTTTGCTTGGTTTAGATTTGTGACCAATTTTCCTACCTGTAAAATTGAAGCACTTTAGTCAATAGGATTTACCAAATTTTTATACCAGTCATAAATAAAAGGCTTTTAATCTTTAAAAGACAAGCAAAATGTTGGGAGTTAAAAAAAAAAAGTCAAAACTTTAAATTGGCAAATTAATGAATAAGTTATTCAAAGTTTGCCTTAAAAAGTGATATTTGAGGAAGTAATAGTGTTGGAAATTTTATTCAACTGTTGAATTTAATTAAAGCACCTCCTTAAATAGTGACCAATAGAATCATTACTTAATTATACAATATATTTCTTTAAAATGTGTAGCTCACCCAATCTATAAGGGATTTCAAGTATCTGATAAATGTAATTACATATAAAAGAATAGGGGGAAGTCAAACCCCAGAAAGTTAAATGCCATAAAAGAAAGCAGCTATAAATACTACTGAAATATGAGTTTATATCATTCTTTCAACTAAGCATTTAAAATTTAGTACCAAACTTCCTGGAAGCATTAATCATTTTTTAATATTGGGGAAAATTCTGCATCAACCATTTCATCTTAAATTCTCAAAAATTCTGTCATCAGTCATTTCACTTTAAATTCTCTATAGTCAGACTCTTTCAAACTGATATTCAGATATATCCAGTTAGATTTTCAACCAGACTCTCAAGCAGCATCTAAATCATCACATTCCCCAGTAAACCAGTAGCCCATACTGGCTTCTCTGAAGTGCCTATTAATGACATCATCATTTTTTCAAAACGTAGTAATCCATATGCATTATCAAAATATAAGGCAATAGAGAAAAACACACTGCATTGTTAAAATTGTATACACATTTTCAAATTTGTTCTATACATGCGTACATATTATTTTTTAATGATATAATATTTTACATATTATTCTGTGACCTACTTTGTTACTTAGATTGTGAATTTTTCCATGTTCAAATATATGGATTTATCTCTCCATTTTTGGTTACTCTATTCTATTGGGTTGGCCAAAAATTTCATTCGGAACTTTTTGGCCAACACAATATTTTGCTGAATTATATAGATTTGTTCTAATTTGCTACCTTAGAACCAAACAAGTAAAACCTTTGCTCATACACTTTAACATGCTTGTCTGAATAGTCCCTTAATTATTAATAATGGTGGAATTTCTGGAAAAAGATATTGTACTTGTGTTTTTACAGTTTCTAGTAGATATTACCAAATTCCCCACTTAGAGATTTGGCTAATTTATATTTCCATCAGCAATGAATGAAAGTTCTTCTTTTCTAAAATGTGGGTCTTTGACCAATAGTATTTTTATTCTTTTTGTTTCTACTTACATTGCGTGAATTGCAAATACATATTGTCTCAATGAGTCACTGTAATCTTTCTTACCACCACCACTATTGTATGTGTCTGCCTTATCCCACCAGGATGATCGCATAGCATCCTAACCTATCCCCAACTACCAACTATTTACCCCCAAATCATTTTACATGCTCTTTTTCTCCCTCTTTTTTTTCTTTTTAATATCAGAATTCTAACCATGTTATTCTCACATTTAAACTTCTCATTGCCTCCCTTTGTTTGGCAAATTAAGTACAAACTCCAGTGTATCACGCCATTCATAAGAAATGAATCGGGCTCCCCTGGTGGCGCAGTGGTTGAGAGTCCGCCTGCTGATGCAGGGGACACGGGTTCGTGCCCTGGTCCAGGAAGATCCCACATGCCACAGAGCAGCTGGGCCCATGACCCATGGCCGCTGAGCCTGCGCGTCCAGGGCCTGTGCTCCGCAACGGGAGAGGCCACAACAGTGAAAGGCCCACGTACCACAAAAAAAAAAAAAAGAAAAAGAAATGAATTTATGAGACCCTAAGATTGTTGACACACATAGGCAAATGGCAGGAAAAAAAAAATCAATCCTCACGAGCAAAGGATAACCTCAACCAAGGTCTCATCCCCCTCTGACTCCCTTGACCTTCCAAACACAGATACATGAAGAAACCATGGGAGAGAATCAACAATGAGGGGAAAAAAACAAGCAGATTTGATCTCATAACACCTGAGATATTGAAGTCTTGAATACAAAATATTAACATTTTGAATGTTTAAAGAAAAAGAATAAATTTAAAAGGTGAAGAAATTAAAAGTCTACTAAAAATGGACCAAGTATATTTGCAAAGAAATAAATAGATTTTTTAGAAATATAAAAACATACAGCCATTAAAATTACACATAGTTATTTACTTACAAATTAATTACAATTAGTTATTTACTTTCAGTGTGTGAAAGTAAATATTTGCAACTTATATTACTTACAAAAAGACCTTATATCCAAAATATATGAATATTTCCTCAAATCAATAAGAGAAAGGCAAACAAGTCAGTAAGTGACTTCAACAGACATTTTGCAAAAGGGGACAAGCAAATGGTTAGTAACCATATGACAATCATCAAAGGAATAAAAATTATAACTTGAATGAGATTCCACTTCCCACTTTCCAGAATTACTAGTGTTGACTACAGGAACTCTCATAGATTAATTGTGAAAGTGTAGTTGATATAATACTTTGGAAAAGAGTTTCACATTATCTACTAAAGTTGAAGAGGATTATAATCTATGAATTCCACTACTAGGTATAGACCGAAAAGAAATGCCTACACACATACACTGAGAGACAAGATGGAAATGTTGACAGTAGCGTTATTTGCAATAGCTTTAAACTAATAATGACTCAAATTTCCATCAATGAAAGAATGTGGCTTACTCACATGATGCCATGCTATACCAAAAATTAACAAATTGTAGTTATGTCCAACACTATAGGTGAATCTCACCAAAACAATGTTCAGTGAGAGAAGACAAAAACAAAATACATATTGTGTAATTCCATTTATATAAAGTCAAAAAATATAATTAAGCAAAGTTAACCTATGAAGTTAGAATTCAGAATAATAGTTACCTTTGAGGAGGAGAGTAGAGACTGAACAGAAGTAGATTTGCAATGAGATAAGCTTCAGGCCCCTCACTTGCATGCGCCCCTAGGTCCTAAGGAAACCTGATCAATGTGCTCACGTGATCATATGTTTTTGTAAAATGTTTAAAAGAAGCACACTTAACTGCAGTTGGTTAAGACTGATGGCTCATTCCTGTCCAGATTCCGGTCTGTCACATTTCCCCTTTTATTGGATGCCTTAAGAGAGGTAATGGGCATTCAAGGGATCCATCTAAAAGGAGGTTGAGTTGGATATCATTTAGTTTGACACTAGTGTCAAACTCGACTGCCTAGTGTCTAGTATATTTATTTAGTTCACAATTACTTCTGTGTATGGTTAAGTTATTGCTACCATTCCAGTGCGGGACTGGCTTCCAGGAATACTTCTATCACTCAACATGTTGACTCCTTAGCTTTGTGACATAACGGTGTAGAACCAGAGGTCATATGACAATATAAGTGTATCCTACAGTGCTGGAAATATTTGGGTAATGGAGAAGAAACAAGGTAAAATGAACAGAGCCAGAATTTAGTCCAGGCAAACTCTTGCAATCATGATATATAAAATTATAGGCAGAGAATTTATTTCTCAGTGATGTCTAGTCAAAACAGAAGTCATCTCTTGACCGGAATATACCAGATAATGCAACATAAACAGTATAAAGCCACCATAAATAAGTTTTTCCTTTTGTGTTGGGAATTAAGAGAAATAGAATTTATTAAAATTCTCAGATTTAGGAAACTGAATAAATTCCAAGCAGAATAAAAAAAAAAAGGAAAGAAAACCCACTATTAGAAACATTGTGGTCAAAATAAACAGAAATTAAAAGCAGTGAGAAGGAAATGAAAGATTACTTACAAATGAAAAAGAAACAAAACTTGCAGCTGAAATATTCAACAGCAACACAGGAAATAATAAAATAGTGGAATCCCTTCAAATTTGGGGAGAAACATCTCTCATATCTCAGTGCACAATTGTGTTTCCAACCAAACAGTTTTTCAAGAACAATGAAAAAAAGACTTTTCATACAGAAACAGAGTTTTATGAAAAAAAATTCTTAAGAGTGATTCAAAAAGAAAAAAAAGGATTTCAGCAGG
>NW_006798913.1:2603729-2632878 GCF_000442215.2 Lipotes vexillifer | reverse complement strand
CAGCAGGAAGGGTTGAGATACAGGGAGGAATGAGCAGAGAAACTGGTAAAAGTGTGAATATACACAAATAAGCCTTACCTATGAGGAAGAAAGAAAGAAAGAAAGAGAAGGAAAGAAAGAAACTAACATTAGATAATATCCTGAGAATGTAAAGATGTTGATTCACTTTAAAATTCATTATTTTAGGCTGCATCTTATAATTTCTAGGATACTAATTAAAAGAACAGAGAGCAAATAAATCACCTCTAAACCAGAAAGAGAAAAAGGTGAAATAGGGGGGCCAAAAAGAAAATTTAATCTAAAAGACCACAAGAAAGAAGAAGAAAAATAGGAGAGAAAAGGAGAGAGCGATAGAGAAGAGGGAAGAAAGAGAGAAGGAAGGAAGGAAATGAAAGAAGAAGGGAGGGAGGGAGCTGTTCATGGACAGGCCATACAGGTCACAGAGGAGATGTGCTGGAATTCAGAAACCACTCTGGATTGAAAGTCAGAGAAAAAAATATTTCAACTGGCAGATACCAAGTGTTGGCTTCACAAGGAGGCAAGAGCTACTGTGGTGAAGATGTCACAATAGAAACAGGTCAGGAAAAAGAATGGTGTTTACCAAAAATTCTTTGAGTCTCCTCTGCTACTAATTCACATTCCAGTCTCCTAATTACTGACAGTGCTCAACCTCAGAGTCACCCTGGGGTCACGGTTTTCAGAGCATCCTTGGAAGTTTCTTGTGATCCCTTCATGGTCACCCATTGATGTATGAGACTTCCTATCCAACAAAATCTCAGATTGTAAATTGAAGCTATCAACCATAGATAATAACTCTACAGACCTCAGCTTCCACCAGCCCCAACCCTTGCATTACATGGGATTTAAAATCAGAAGATTATTTTGAAAAATGGGAGGCAATTTCTTGAAATATTTTAAAAGAAAACATATTTTTAGAAGGTTCCAAATTAGAGAAGTAAATGAAACTCGAAAAGAATTATTCTTTTGTCTTCTTTTCTCTTTTCTATATTAAAGAGAGACAAATGATTAACATTTTTAGTTATAATTTGGGGTCAAATTCTGAGCTTTTGTAATTGTATGAAAAAAAGGAGAGAATATATTAGCAAAATATATCAGAGACAAATGATCAGATATCATAAAATATTAAGGGCTTTATAAATTGATAAAGATACAAATATACCCTACAGGAAAATGTATAATTGATTATGAGTAAGTAATTCATTACAGAAATATAGATGGGCACTAAACATGATAAAATGTTATTTTCAGTAGTAACTGAAGAAATGCAAACTAAAATGGGATATAACTCTCAAGGATCACATTTAATTAATAGAAATATGCAATATTATCCAGCTACTATTTCTCATAATTACAGTTTATCATATATAAGGGTGTTTTATGTGATTAAAATAAATATGATTGAATTATGATTTATTTAACATATTTAGTTTATGAAATCTCTTTGAAACTAAGCTCATTTCCAATTGCTTACTCCTCAACACCTGAAACTCAACATATCGAAAACTAAATTCATCTTTCCACCAAGTAGTCTCTACCCACCACTTTCTCCATCTCAGTAGATAGATACGCTATCCTCCCAGTTCTTTGGTCAAAAACCTTCCCATAATTCTTTATTTCACTCCCTTATCCAAAATGAAAAATAATTCTGTTGGCTCTCCCTTCAAAATCTATCTTGGACTGACAATTTCTCATCACCTTCACTGCTGGTGGATGGTCCAAGTCACCATCATTTCTCGTTAGTGTAATTTCAGTAGCCTCTTATCTGGTCTCTCTGTTCTACTCTTGTACCTCTGCAGCCTGGTACCAATAAAGCAGCCAGAGTGAAATTCTTAAAATGTAAGTCAGATCAAATCACTCTTCTGCTCAAAACCCTTCCCTGGCTCCCCATTTCACTCACGTTCAAAAGCAAAGTCCTTAAAATTGCTTCTGTATTAGTCAGAGTAAGTAATGATAGTTTCCTGTTTAAAAAAGAAATCTTGATGGCATAAGTGTCACAATGTGATGTAGGTTGGTTGGCTCTCCTAGATGTCTCTCCTCCCAAGGGTGACTCAAGAACCTAGTCTCCTTCCATCATGTGACTCTGCTGTTCCCTAAGGTCATCTTGGAGCACTCTGCTGGATCTCTTCCACCCAACTGGCCAGTAAGACACACAGACAGAGACAGTCAATTAGAGGAGGTGAGAGTGAACTTGCTGAGAATGACTGTAGGGTTTAAGGGCCACTTTTAGAAGAGGTGTAAGTCACTTCTGCCCACATTCTGTTGGTAAGAATTCATTTTGTGTCCCCTCCCAGGCTACAGGGAAAAATAATCTAAGATCTTTACTTGATTAATTAGCCATTTTTTCCTTCATTCAAACATTTCCCAACATAATCCATAGAAGCTGCCTCTGCCTGAACAAATCTCAGTTTTCAGTAGTGTGTCATAAAGCTTTGGACACAAAGAAAACAAAGGGATAACTGTAATGACCTCAAATTGTGTGACTTTTTCATCTGTGCAGCTCTAGAATCAAGTGTAACATCAGACTCCTTTTGAATGCTCTGTAACTACCCAGAATCTACATGGCCACAGTTGCTTCCCATCATTAACTGTACCAAAAACATAGTCAATTCCATTCTTCTTGAAAGTTCTATCTCCTCAGTGTCCTCAAACGCAGTTTAAGAGAGGGAGGAATATTTTCCCACCCAAGGTCTAACCGTGATTCCACAAAAACAGTCGTTTTGTTTTTTCTTTAGTTTATACCCATATGGTGCTTAGGAACATTTTTAAATTTTAAAAGAAAAAAAGGGAAATAACTTTAGTTTGAATGAAAATGAACTTAATGATCATTAACTATAAAGAAAAAGTCAAGGACCTATTGAAATCCTTTCTCCCAACCTACAAACAACTTTTTAAAAAGACTAATTTAATTTTTTTCTTTTCCGTTATGGTTTTTCACAGGTTATTGAATATAGTTCCCTGTGTTATACAGTAAGACCTTGTTGTTTATCCATCCTATATATAATAGTTTGCATCTGCTAATCCCAAACTCCTAATCCTTCTCTCCCCCACTCCCCTCTTGGTAACCACAACTCTGTTCCTTATGTCTGTGAGTCTGTTTCTGTTTCATAGATAAGCTCATTTGTGTAAAAAGACTAATTTTAGAATACTTCCCATTGTGCTATAAACTGAAAATGTTTATATTCACGCAAATAAACTGCTTTAGCCATTAATGATAGTTTTAATTCCAACTGAACATGATAATATCTATGAGGTTTGGATGGTGGAAAAAAAATTAGTCATTGTATCATATTATATGTATACAGAATCTTTATTTCTAGGTAGCCTCAAACTGTAAAATTGGGCCAGAACAGAGAAAATAAGCTATTAACAAACACAGTATTCTTGAGCAGGGATATATAAACAGGTTTACTGATATAAGTAGACTCGCAGTACCAGCAGTTACTTTATTTTCCACTTTAGTCTCTTAGTATCTCATGCCAGAATGGTGTTTTGAAGTCCTGTGCTTTCACTTTGAAGAATCTTTACCAAAAAGTCATGAAAGGACTAGATTTGAATCTGTCAGAATCAAATCTTTCATGAGAATTCTAATCTTATACTATCATAAAATTCTAATCTTATTTTACACTTTCATTTACATATTACATGTCCTGTGCAAAATATGGAAGACACCATGGACAGAGTCAATAGGCCAGTGATGTGCTAAGAAATGTTCAAAACCAGTTTTCTGGGGAGAGGAGGGGAGGGAAGCTCTGATGTGTATTGTCTGCCAATTGTTATGGTGTAAATATTTCCAGATCTATCTTTCAGCTAGGGTTCTGGATGAAAAATAGATGCCAACAATTAGATGGACTTGCTAAATATTTGGAATGGGAAAAATGAGCCAGAGGCCAATTTCCTCCACTGGAAATCTATGTTGTAAGGGCTTGAGAAGTTCCTGCAAATCATGCCACTGTTCCCTCTCCAGTTGCTGGGAGCCCACAGTCTACTGTGGTGGCAGCTCCCTAATCCCAGGATCCCAGTTCCCTTGAGGTCTTCAGGAGCTTTGTAGTGCCCACAGAAATCTTAGAGGAAGCAGGAGAAGATTCTGGTGAGTTAATTCTGTGATGCTGTGAGAGTTTTTCCTGAAGAACCAGCGTAGGGTCCAACCCTTCAGCCCTTCCATGCATTGTGTGAATCCTTAATTCCCCCTGTTAAGCTCTTTATGCTTAAAATTTGCTACACAGGACTTCCCTGGTAGTCCAGGTTAAGACTCTGGGCTCCCAGTTCAGGGGGCCTGGGTCCGAACCCTGATCAGGGAACTAGATGCCTCATGCTGCAACTAAGAGTCTGCATGCCACAACTAAATATCCTACATGCCACAACTAAGACCCAGTGCAGCCAAATAAATAAATACTTTTTAATATAATTTTTTTTTTTTTATTTGCCACACAAACTGGATTTCTTGTAGGATCCCATTTAGAACTTGAAATTCTTAACTCCGCAGATCTGGCCATATCCTCTCCTCAATTCTCTTGATGGCAACTCCAATATTCATTAGTGAAGTCTTCTTAGACAAAGGTTTCCTTTCCCGTCTCTAAAGCTCCATTACTTCCTGTCTGTTTGTTCTTATGTTACAGGAATCGCAGCTAGGTATAAATCCTTCTCATTTTAGGATTTAGAGAAGTTCAGGACAGATGAGGTAGGCACAATAATACATCTGCATAAAGACAATAATCTGTGGGAAGGACATTAATCTAAGGGAAGTAAGGGTGGCACACAAGATTGGGCCAATATCAACACACTCATTATTAGAGGATCCCAGTGATTTCTGATACAGACTTCCTTCCCTACCCCTGAGGATTTATGTCTGATCCCAGGGAGAGAGGGAGCTACCAGAAAGCAAAAATAAATGACTGCATCACTGAAATTCTGAGTATTATTGGTGTACACACCATAAAGATAGAGAGAAAGAATTTTCCATATTTTTGGTAACACACCATAGCTGTAGAGCCTGAGGACCATCAGCTCTCCCAGCACGGGAAGGGTTTCCACAGCTCACAGAGAAACTGCCGCTGTGCCAGCTCTTCAGCACTGAATTTTCAGTAGGGAGGTTAAACAGCGTGGTTGGCAGGCCCGTGAAAATCCTGTAGGTGGTATCCATGGCTTTGCTACTCTTCTAGTTTGGGCGGTGAGGGGAGCAAAGTCATCCCAAGGCAGAAAATGAGTCTGGTATCTTTTAGGATGAAAAGAGGCAACAAGGATAAAATAGATCATCGACAAGTACCTATTGTATAGCACAGGGAACTCTACTCAATATTCTGTAATAACCTATAAGGTTATTAAATAAATTAATTAATTAAATAAATTAATTAAAATTTTAAAAAGAAAATAAGAGAAAAAAAAAGAGGCAACAAGGTGTACAAACGCGCACACAAATGAAGCTTTTGTTGGCATTCAGTAGCTCTAGTGATTCACCAATAGTTTTTTTGAGCACATGTAACCAAATCATTTCAGGAGAAAAAAAAAGATGGCAGAGAGTTACTGTACCCAAAACACCCTATTCTTAGATGGTGTTTAGCCCCCTAAGGAATCCTATAAATAGTTTTAGTGTTGGGGAATATAGTCTAAGAAATAATGTTTTTGAAAAATATGATCCTGTATTTACTTCCAGTTTTTTGTGACTTGGCCTTAAGATTAAACAAGTAATGGGTATCCTGTGGTGACATGAATGTCTGTTATCTTCCTATCTAATTGAGCCTATAAACTCCTTCAGGCTAAGTTATGAATTCCACTCAGTACATAGCACAGTGCCTCATACATCGTAGGTGAGAAAGATGTGTGGTAAATGAGTGAATACCTTTTACTTTTACACATTTTCTTTTCTACCAAACACTCACAAACATACATAAACCTTGCCAACACTATAGCTTACATTAATTCAAATTCGACTAATGTAGAAATTGTAAGAACAGGATTTAATATTTGTCCTGAACAAACCCAAAGAACTTTCAAATTTATTTTCTTATTTAAAATCACAATACTTTTCTCAGGTAGTAAAAGTAGTGATTGTTAGTTTCACATTATAAATGAAAATTTGGTATCAATCGTTTATTTTTTCTCAGTTTATTCAGTTATTTCACCCTGGAATAGAACTAGAGAAAAAAAATTAAATAACTTGACAATAAGTTTTGTGCTAATTTCTCTAAAATATGGTATGTCTTGAATGTCCACAATACTTCTGATTATGGTTTCTTTTGAAAAATATTTAGAGGGGTTAAAATGATTTTAAAATGTGTAATTATGGATGTAGCAGAAAGTCTTTTTTTCCTTTGGTAGAGTAATTAGAGTTCCTTTTTGGAAAATAAAAAGGTGAGTAAATACATCAGCAATTCCAATGCGTGTCTTTAAATACTAGCTCTGCTGATTTCAAAAGAAGCCAATGGTACCATATTTTGCCTTTATGCTCTCAAGAGAGAGAAACCTCATATAAGACCTGTCTACCTTGAAGACCACCTAATGTTTTACAGCTATGGTGTCTAAAGAAAAACATGACAAAAACATGGCCTGAGGCAGTACCACTTTTTGAAAAAATGTCCCTAAATCACAACGCATATCCTACACTTGACCAAATTTGCATGCTTTCTATATTTGCCAGTAACAGTAGCCATTTAATACTATGGGAAAATGTATACACACATATATACACACATTTCTCCTTAAAATCACATCCTATGAAATTCTTAAAAATAATATTCACCACAGATGGACTTCTGATGAGGTTTGAGTCACAGGGACAGAAAAATCTGCTAATCTCCTATCAGGCAGAGTTAAATAACAGTGTTACTAGAGACTCTGATGATTTGGGAGGAAATTTTAATAATGACATAAATCAAATGTAAAAATAATCCTCTAAGGAAACTTACTTCATTTAGGAGAAAAATAAAGTTTCACCAGTAACCATAGTGAGTTGATATTATTGCCGTTGTTTTTGTAAGTTGTTGCCATGACTTTTTTGACTTTGGGGCTAGATTTTACTTCAAATACAACAGATGGCAACGATTACATTTCTGCAACTTTTTTTTTTCTTGAATAACTAAACAGAGCACAATAAAATAAACAGTCAAACACACTAGAGAGTTTCGTTTTATTTCACATTTTATTTTATTTTTTTATTTTTATTTTTATTTTTATTTTTTTGCAGTATGCGGGCCTCTCACTGCTGTGGCCTCTCCCGCTGCAGAGCACAGGCTCCGGACGCGCAGGCCCAGCGGCCATGGCTCACGGGCCCAGCCGCTCCACAGCATGTGGAATCTTCCCGGACCGGGACACGAACCCACGTCCCCTGCATCGGCAGGCGGACTCCCAACCACTGCGCCACCAGGGAAGCCCCTGTTTCGCATTTTATTAAAACTAAAAGTGAATAAAGTAACTCAAACCAAATATAAAATGAGACCTCCATGTATCCCAAACTTTACCCACAAATTTTAAAATATTAAAATATCCTATTTTTTACTTCTTTCATGGTTTCAAGCAAACTAAAATAAAATGGAACAAAAATATTGTAAGGAAGAAAGTTTGCAACATCAACGGCTCAAATCGGAAGCAAATGTTGAAAGCCTAGGAGAAAGTTCCTCTGTATCTGTCTCACTTGCTACAAAATTTGAGAAACCGGAATTTGATAGAATTAAAATCTTAAAAAAAAAAAATCTTATAATGGAATCTTTATTCCAACGATATTCAAATTTATTTCTTAGTATTATGTGATATCTGTCGATACCCTGAATTTTCCTTATCATGACCTCTCCAAAAAAAGAAAATTTGGATAATTTTTAAAATTCAAACTAAAGCTTAAAAAAAAAGCCAAATTATGATTACTGTTCACAGGGCATATTTTTAAATTAATTCTATAAGGATTATTTAATCAAAATGGCATAGTTGATGGGAAATATGCTCTAATTAACAGAGCACTTAATTTGAAGTTAGGGACCAGATTTTATTTCCAGATGTTTAAAATGTTGATGTGTGTCCTTGGGTAAATCATTAAACTTTCATTCTTTATTTTTCCGATTCTGATAAATGAAGATAATAAATTCTATGATAAGATAGAATTTGTAAATTATGCTCAAATGTTGATATATTATAATTAGATCAAGACTTTAATGCATAATAATAATATCAATGTTGAAACTCTTAGTCATTTCATTGGCATAGATAAAAATATTTCTTCAATAGCATGTGGAATGGTTTCTCAAGTGCCAAATTGCCTTTTTAATGATCTCATCGTGATTTCATCCTTTGGTTAAGAGCTTGAGAATTTAATGAAATAAAGTATTCTGATTAAGCAATACCCAAAGTATTTGCCTATAAAATTTTTATTTTAAAAACAAATCCTGCAGAAATTCAGCAAAATTACTAAAGAAGACCAGCAAAACCAATCTTAGTAATGCTTAAAGATCTAATCCTTCTAGTAAAGATAACTGACACCACAGATCAATACTTAATTACTAAGTATTACAGACCCAAGGCTACTGATCTGAGTAGAACTGAAGTTTCATATTCAAGACATGTTTCCTGACTATAAAAATAATACTTGATGGGTACTTCCCTGGTGGTCCAGTGGTTAAGACTCCGCCTTCCAATGCAGGGGTTGTGAGTTCAATTCCTGGTCAGGGAGCTAAGATCCCACATGTCACGGGGCCAAAAAACCAAAACATAAAACAGAAGCAATATTGTAACAAATTCAATAAAGACTTTAAAAATGGCCCACATCAAAAAAAATTTTAAAAAATAATAATAACTTGATGATGATTTTTAAAATTCAGAAAAACAGAAAGAGTAAAAGAATATAATAAGCATGCATAATGTTCCAAAACAAACTGTTATATTTTTACTATATATCCTTTCAAGATTTTTTTCTATGCATGTCCAGGAAGCCCTCTATTTACATATGTTTCTTTCCTGGAAATGTATTTAAAAGTTAGAGGCCTAAAATAATCAAATTTTTAAATAGTACATGTAAATACATCAGGCTATATTCACAAAGAATTAAATTCACACATGCACAAGTGTATGCCACACACGTCACAAAGCCTCATTATTACAGTTCAGATGGGCACAGGTAGACAAGAAGATCACAGCACACAGAGATCTCCAGGAAGACCCATGCCCTCTTGTCCAGAGCTGGACTCTTCCCTCCCTCAAACCTTCTGCAGGGCCAGAAGCAGGATCTCCTCAACCTCCCAGCCTGGATAAGCTGAGTGCCTGGATGGGTGGTGGGGAGAAGGGGCTGGTCTTCCCTTGCACACACTCTGACCTGATGAGTCTCAGCCAGCCCTGCACGCTGTGACCATCGACATGAGTGTCCCAACTTGGCTGCCTGTATACAAAAAACCCAAGGCCATCTGCCACTCAGTCTACCCTCATCCTGCCCTGACTTCACCATGCAGGAATCATGTACAGTAAGAGCAAAGTTTGAGTCATCTCTTCAGATAGTCATGAGCTTCATGGAGCTCCCTTAGCAAATAGGATGGGAGCGTCAAAGATAAGGGCAGCCCAGAAGGCTGGATCGGGGTTCTTCTGCAAGACATGGGGATAGCAGGACCACAGACCAGCCAAAACATACTATCAACGCTGTGGCAACCCGCCCTTTCCTGGCGCCCTACTGTGGAAGAACTCGAAAGCATTCTGCAAAAATCAACTCTGTACATTACACGTAATGTAATTACGTGTACATTAATCATATGAACTTGTATGCTGTAGAAATGTCATATAATAGGTTTGTATACTGATATATTTATACATGCACATCTGTATACATATGCATATGTATGCATATGTTTAATGATAACACTGGACTATGTGAGCTTATTTTTTTTTTTTAATATTTGTTTCCCCATGTTGCTCATTGTATTGTTACTTTCACTTACATTAAGAATTTTATCTTTGCAGGGTGTGGAGAAAAGGGAACCCTCCTACATTGTTGGTGGGAATGTAAATCGGTGCAGCCACTACAGAGAACAGTATTTAGGTTCCTTAAAAAACTAAAAATAGAACTACCATATGATCCTACAATCATACTCCTGGGCATATATCAGAGAAAACTCTAATTCGAAAAGATACATGCACATCATTGTTCATACCAGCACTATTTACAATAGTCAAGACATGGAAACAACCTAAATGTCCACTGACAGTTGAATGGATAAAGAAGATGTGGTATATATACAATGGAATATTACTCAGCCATAAAAAGAATGAAATAATGCCATTTGCAGCAACATGGATAGAACTAGAGATTATCATACTAAGTGAAGTCAGACAGAGAAAGACAAATACCATATGATATCATGTATATGTGAAATCTAAAATATGATACAAATGAACTTATTTATAAAATAGAAACAGATTTACAGACATGGAAAACAAATTTATGGTTACCAAAGGAGAAAGGAGGTGGAAAAATTAAGAGTTTTGGATTAACATATACACATTACTATAAGTAAAATAGATAAAAAAACAAGATCCTACTGTATAGCACAGGGAATTATATTCAGTATCTTGTAATAAACCATGATAGAAAAGAATGTGAAAAAGAATATATATATGAATATACACACACACACATGTATGTGTAGACATATATATATATATATACATATATATATATATATATATATATATATATATATATACACATATATATAAACTGAATCACTTTGCTGTATACCAGAAACAAACACAACATTGTAAATCAAATATACTTCAATTAAAAAAAAATTTTTATCTTTGCATCATGGCATCTGGGGGAATTTTATTCCTACAGGTGAAAAGAAAAAAATCAAAATTTTAAAAAGCCAGGAGAGCTACTGGAGGGAGATGAAAGTGCCCACCTAAATATTCCTGATGTAACATCCTAGGACATGGTGGGGCAGAATGGTTCCAAAACTATTTCGAAAAGGATTGCACAAGAACACCTGATGGAATTTGGAGTTAGGAAATCCAGGGTGAGGTCAGGATCTTTCCAGCTCTTAATGGACATAAGATCTTGGAAATGACACTTAGGTTCTCCTTTCCTCCATTTCCTTAAGACTTGTTTGTGGATTAAATCAGCCTTTAATCCACTCCTTCCTCAATACTTTAAAAATGCATGTGAGAATAGAATTCATTGGTGGAGACAAAACAGGCCAGGAAAAGAATGAAGCTTGGAATGGGCAGAGGGTAAACAGGGACAAGTCCACAAATGATCTCTGGGGGAATGTAGCCAGAGAGATGGTGGAGGAGACCCTGAAGTGGAGGGAGAAAAGGGTTTCAGGAAGGAAAGAGGATGTCTCAGAGAAGTCAGGAATGAGAACACAGAAAATCATCTGTTGTCATTTTAGTTTAGTCAAGAGAGAAGCGTGATGGCAGTGGAGGTGGCAAACATACACAACTCTTCAGAATCTTGAAAGTGAAGGAAAGAAAAGGGATGGTGTCTGTTAGCCAACTGAAATCTATAGTTTTCTTCTGAAGAGTGGAAGGGGATCTGGGATCTTCACTTAATTTTTTAGTCATTTCCTCCTTTATTCAAATATTTCCCAACAGAATTCATAGAGAGTGCACCAACCTGCATGAAGCTCCATTGTTAAAGAGTTATGTCAATCACACTCAGAGCTCTAAGTACATAAAGGATGATAGTAAACTCCTCAAATGTATGTGACTTATTCATCTCTGCAGCTCCAGAAGCTATTATAGTGCCATTTTTGAGTGTTCAACAAATGCTTAGGGCTCAACATCATTGAAGATCCTTTATGTCACTGTGCTAAGAAAAGCTCAAAGAAGGGTTTGGGGCTTGTTTATTTTGTTTTTATTTTAGGAAGATGGCAATTTAACTTGCTTATGTACAACAATGAAACAACAAAGAGAAACGTGAAAATGAAACAACCATGAGAAACATACAGAAGAAAGGGAGAGATTGCTGACAGACTAAAGATCACCAAAGAGGTGACAGAGGATGGGATCTGGGACCCAGATAGAAGAATTCTTTTCACAGAAGGGGGCGGCGGTGATGGAGATAAGAATGTATGCAGATGCAGACAAGGGTCTCTGTGACTGAGTGGGAAGAGTGGAGGAGGGTGACAGGAAGGAATTTGAAGGAGTTTCAGTCCATGAAGTAGGCAGGTTATCTGCTGAGTGTGAGAGGAGGAAGGGGCACAGTCTGACTCCGGTGGAGCTTCAATGGCTTGGAATAGTTCTTGAGGGTGATAAACTGTTTGAGATCAGGAAGCAAAAGGACCTTCTACATTAAGAAGCCAGAGAGGGATTTTGCTGGTGGTCCAGTGGTTAAGACGTTGCCTTCCAATGCAGGGGGTGCAGGTTCGATCCCTGGTCAGGGAGCTAAGCTTCCACGTGCCTTGTGGCCAAAAAACCAAAACATAAAACAAAAGCAGGGCTTCCCTGGTTGCGCAGTGGTTGGGAGTCCGCCTGCCAATGCAGGGGACACGGGTTCGTGCCCTGGTCCAGGAAGATCCCACATGCTACGGAGCAGCTGGGCCTGTGAGCCATGGCCGCTGAGCCTGCGCATCCGGAGCCTGTGCTCCACAACCAGAGAGGCCACAACAGTGAGAGGCCCGAGTACTACAAAAAAAACAACAAAAAAAAGCAATATTGCAACAAATTCAATAAAGACTTTAAAAATGGTCTACATAAAAAAAAAAAAATCTTAAAAAAAAAAAGCCAGAGACATGTGCCAACTTAGGTTCTTAATACTATATATGTAAATGTGGTCACATGACATAATATAAATGCATCTGAAATGAGAAACCAAGTTTATTAATTTAAACACATGAAGACTTCTAAATTGTACAAGAAAGGAAAAAAACTAAAATAGTAAATTTGTAAAACCTGTGAGCATACAAATCATAAAAGAAAAAATGGAAACGAATACTGGGAAAAATTCTTCAATGATGTCAGGAATCAAATAATATATGTCAAGAATCAAATGTCACCATTTCTGTCTTTCAAATCAGCAAGTGGTTTTCTTCTATAAAAATTACCACATGAGTAATACATGTTCATCTAATTTAAAAAGTTAATAATGGAAAGACCCTGAAGAAAAATCAATTCAAAATCACTTGAAATTCAAACATAGGGAGATATTCACTGTTTAAATTTTGCTATATCTGCTTTCAAATTTTTCCTATGCACACACATATGTAAATGTGTGCCCACATTTAGAAATATACAGAAGTATCACATATATTTTCCCAAAACTTGCTTCTTTCACTTAATATACCACGAATATCTTTTCATGTTAATAAATATTCACACAATTATTGTTAATAGCCATTTATTATCACAATGTAAAAACAAAATCTATTTAACAAAACCTCTTTTGGATATTTTAATTGTTACAATTCATTCCTATTACAAAGAATCCTTCAAGGAACAGTTTCCTACATAACATCTTGGCGCATCTGTGTAATCATTTCCTAAGGGAAAAAAATTTTTAAGTGAAATTTCTAAGTCAATGATTTTGCCCATTAAACCCTTTGAAACAAGTATCCTCCAGAATAGTTATGACAGTTTCTGCCCTAAGAGCAGTGAGTGGAGCTTTTCATTTACCTACATCCATGCCAGTACTGGGTATGGTCCTTTAATCCTTGCCAAGCTAATAAACAAAATATGCTGTTATTTAATTTGCATTTCTTTAAAAACAAATGAGATTGTAATATTTTAACTCCTTTTAATGGTCATATGAATTCTTCCTTTCTAAATTGCTAATTAACATCCTTTGTCTACATACGGTAAATATTTTTAATGGTGATAATATTCAGTGCCAACATCACCAACTATTGGTAAAGTTGTAAGTTCAGCCATTGTTGCCTTAGCTATGCCTCATATGCTGTTTAACACATTCATTAAATTTTCACCTTCAAAAATTCCATGTTATAGATGTTCCTTTAATGCTTTTTTATTCTTGCTGGTTATTTTATTTTTTTCCTTCCTGATTTTCTATTTTATCTTTGCTTTCTTCAAATAGTTCATAATTTAGATTATTAAGTCCTCAACAATAGAAATTGCTGTTGCTGCCACTTACTTTCTGTGTCAGTAGTTTGTTTCATTTTACATTTGGCTTCTTTTGAACGTGAGCTTCTCTTGATGCAAAAAGAGCTTGAATTCAGGGAGGAAGGAAGAAAATGGGCATTTTGTAATAAATGACAAGACACAATTTGTCACTTCTTTTTGTTAGGAATTGTCTGAATTTATGTAACTTAGAGAAGTGCTCACTGCTCTTCCTTTGTTTCAAATGGAGAATCTCCCTCAGCAGGTTTGTGAATGGAAGTGACTACGGATGCTGGTACCCCAGGCCCCTAATGAGGTACCCTCTGCCCCTGCCACACTCCTCAAGACAGTGCCTCCTCTCCATTTCCAGAGTCTAGAAATTTCTATAAGCTTATCAGGCATGTTTCCTCAGGGCAAAGGCAATGCCTGCATGTCAACTCACAATAATTTCATCAGTATTTTTCTTAAGTCTGTGAACCCACCATATAATTTCAGGGTTCATGCCTCCAAATTTTCCCCCTGACTCTGAATTAGTTGGAAAACCATTCAAACTAAGGGTTGGAAAACCCTCTGTTTTTTGGACTTCAGACAGTAAGAGATAAAATTGACAGAGGTTTTGAGAAACAAGTCTTAACCAATTACTCTTTAAACCTGGTGCAACGATCCTATTAAAAGCGTGACTTCTGAGCACCCATTAAGTGACTAAGAAGGTGGGTAAGGGAGCAAAGAATTAAACCAGCTTGAGAATTAGGTATAGAAGAGACCTCTGAGTGTGGTGATGGGCAGATGGAAAGGGCTGGAAGCAAAGAGCTCAGAAGCCCACAGAGTTTTTGAGCAAAATGTGCTATCTAAACAACCAAGACTCCAGATGATGAAAAAAAAAAAAAGTGATTGATCGATACTTGTAGGTTCCTAAGGGACCCTAAACTTTCATTGCCTTTATAAACTAGGGCAGGTTATAAAGGTATATGGCCACCATTAAAACAGCAATTTCAGACATTGGCAAGGAGGATGTGGATAAGGAAAATCAATACAGAGGGCAAAGGAAAGAGGCACCAAAAATACTGGATAAGAGATTCTATCTTACAGAACAGAATAGGAGACCAACCCACTTTACAAAGAGAGCTTTCTACACAGGATTTCAGTACTGCTGTGGACCAGTGACTTCCGGAGGACTTCCTTCCTCCCCTTTTCCCAGTAAGAGCCTTACTGAGTTTATCCTTTCTTGATCACTACTGTTCATCAGGTGTGGGGAGTGAGGAGAGGGAGGGATAACTTGCTATGTTAGCGAGTAGATTAAAGGATCAAAAGGAGGCAGGTGTGGTCTTGATGGAAAGGACCACAGAGCTTCATGGACCTGGGCTGATGCAGTGACTGCCTGGGATTCCACACTGTCTCCCTGGAGGAGCAGGTGAGTGTGGTCTTCGTGGCAGAGGGGAACCTGCCTGAGCTTTGGTGTCCAGAGGACAGACAGTGGCAGCCTAGCCCATATGCATGCATTGCTATCTACTCCCCAGCCTTTCTTCAGAGAGGGACTTTAGTGAAAAAGTTTTATCATCTCTTGAGAGAGAAGGCACACCCTTGCCCATGTACGTGGAATTGATGTATGCTGCTTCAAAGCCTAATCCCTAGTGTCTCTTGAACCTTCTCGCCTTTATCTTCATGTCTGGGACCAAAGGCTTCTGGGATGGAGTCACTGCTGGATGGAGGCCCAGTCCCTGAGTGACCATTGTGAAGACAGCCACTCAACCGGCCTCAGACCGCAATGAGAAATAAACCACTAAGATTTGGCATAGGTGAGGATGTTATTTACTCTGAATAACACAAAGCAGATTGTTTGGCCGCTCCCAAACCAGGTCATACCCTATAACTGAACCAATGAAGTGCAATCTACTGTAGACACTAAACTTTTAGAAGAATGTTTCTGGGGGGCAAAAATGAATGCAAAAAAGGCAGTAATGGACTTACAACCTCCTCCCAGAGGACCAGTGGCATGTTAAATGCAAATGATGTATCAGCCCTAGAGCAGGAGAAACAAGGTGGGGAACATGGGGGCAGCCATGGAACACAGGAGGGCTGTCCTGGATTTAACATGGAATAGGCACTCTTTTTTTCTAAAAGTCAGCTCATGCTTTGAGAGGAAAGGCAGGTCCATGGATGATATATTGATACTGGCTGGGACAGGCTAATAGTATGTAGGAGGCCATCTCAACATCCAGGAACTTCTGAGCTGGGGCAGACATTAGAGAAACAACGCAACCAGTGTAGATGCTGCTACATTCTGGAAACTTCAGGATTTACAAAGACCTATATGGGGTGCCCCGGGAGGCATCTGCACCATAATTTGTCCACAGGATGGTGAAAATGGAAAGTTTTGGAGACATAAAAATAAAGAAGAGCTGTGGAAACTTCCTAAGTCTCCTCTCTTGAGGATGGCTTGTGGTTTCAAAGTTACAAATGTATCCGTTTGGACTCATGGCAGCTCGTATGCCTTATAATAAGTCCTTTACTGTGTGGTATGCCAAATACTCTAATCTGGCAAGAGCTGAAATTTGTACACACTAATGCAGATATACAAAAAAAAGTGCACTTTTAAAATTCAAAGATGATGTCATCTGTCTCAAGTTTCCATTTCTACTCAGTGGATTAAAAAACTCTTTCAAACATTTTCAACGGACCTTGGTCCTTTTAGGTTCAACAGACTCTTTGGGGTATAGTAACTCAGATTTTTTCATTATACAAACTCACTGAGTTTTTAATTATTCCATTCCTCATTCTTCCTATTTCCCTCCCAAGAGAACCTATGGTTTCAGGGGGTTAAGCTACCTTCCCCTGCCATCACGCTTAACCCAATGAGTCACTGAGAATTTTCTTCCAGTATCTGCTGAGAGGTGCTTGGTCCCACCTGCTTTATTTGGTCTCTGTGCTAGCATCAGCTGAGCTACCATAGAACGAAGACAAATTTTCGGCAGCCCCCTTATATAATCTGGTTCTTCTAAGCACTTCTGTGTCCGCTGGCAGAACACACAGGGAACTTCTGGGTGGCTGGGACACCATGCTCAGTTTGTGAGGCTGTGAGACTACCATCTCAGCCTGAACCTAGACATCTGCCTCAACCAGTTCCAATATATTGTCCTGCCTCATCATTCTCAAGCCATACTGAGTAGAGAGCTTGGAATTACCCAAGGTCTATCCAGAGATGAGTGGCAACTTGCTTCCCCAGCATTGTCCTCTACTTTGTCTCCTCCCCCAGGGAGAGGAAGCTCAGACCCCCAATTCTAGTCCCTGACTTAATCCCCACCCTCCCTCTCTTTCTCTCCAGCTCCACCACCCCGCACGGGACAGGATTTCCATTTTCCATGTGCCTGTAAGATAAGAATTTCCCTGATGATATATTCTTCTTAGATGCAAAAAAGCTTCAGTGCAGAATAGCTTGAGGTGTTGCAGAAGAAACAAGGTAACGAAAGCTGAGGGCTCACCCTCCCTGGAGGAAGGGACTTCATGGTTCCATAGTGAATTTGGGGAGCAATCCAAACACTGGTAGTATCTTTTCAAGGAAAATGGATACCTACATTCCCACGTTCATAGAGGTGGAGTGAACAAATTGTAAAGTGCCAAACAGAAAGACTACTCTGAGCAGCTTATAAGCAGACTCAGTAAAAGAGGTCAGATGCAGAGTCTATAGCGTTAAGACAAATGAAAGTGGGACAGCTGGAAGAAACCCCTGACTAAATTGTCAAAGAAATTATTTTCTTACACATGATATCTAATGGTAATAAATCCTTTATGAGGAAAAAGAACCCACTATACACACTTTTATAATTTTGGAGGATTTAATAAAAATTATATAAATAGAGGGTATGGGTTCAGTAATTCTCAGTGTATCTAGAAGCCTTTGAAAATATAAGGTAAATCTCCTCTATAAATATTTTTATACATAAATACTTGAATTGGGTAAGTATATCTGACAATAAGAGTCAAAATTCTGGTAGCCAGTGGACCAAAACCATATAGTACCCCCTATAATTGTCTTAACCCTCAGTTCTCCCCAACCATTTGAGCCTTCTCGATTTTTCTAGAAAAAAAAAAACCTGCCTCAGGGTCTTTGTACATCCTGTTCCCTTTGACTGAAAAAGTCCTCCACACCACGTATCACAGAGTTCCCATGTTCCATTCATTCAGGTTTCTGCTCAAATGTTAGTCCATTAGAAAAGCATTTTTGGACCAAATTTTATAAAAATAGTACCTCCTTTCAGTCTTTACCTTCTTGCCTCCTTTATTTTTCTTCAAAGCTTCTATCATTACCTAATGTAATAGATATGTATGTATCTGCATACTATTTTACCTAATAGAATTAGAATCTGTACACCAAAAAACTGTATGACTTTGATGAAAGAAATTGAAGAAGACAGAAATCAATAGAAAGGTGTTCCATGCTCATAGATTGGAAGAATTAATATTGTTAAAATGTTCATACTACCCAAAGCAATCTATAAATTTAATGCAATCTCTATCAAAATCTGAATGGAGTTTTTCACAGAAATAGAACAATCTTAAAATATGTATGGAACCATGAAAGACCTCAAATAGCCACAGCAGTCTTGAGAAAGAAGAAAAAATTTGAAAGTATGAGGGTTCCCTAATTGCCAACTATATTACAAAGCTACAGTGATCAAAACAGTATGCTACTGGCATAAAAACAGACACATAGATCAACAGAACAGAATAGAGAGTCCAGAAATAAACTTAGAATTTTAGAATTGTAAATAATGGTAATTACATGCATATCATAACTTGGGACTAATAGTACTTTTTCAGTTTCCAAAAGTGTTTTTGTGGGGATCGAATAAGGTAATAAATGTTAAGTTTTTCTGAAAATGTTATTTTGGTTAGTGGAAAATATTGCATAAATGTAATATTATTTAGGTTAAGGATATATGGTAAAAATGACTTAGTAAGATAAATAACAGCTAATAAATGATATAGAATACAAACAGATTTGGAAGTCCCTGAATAATCCATATTATCTATCTGCACTTACCTGATTATCAATCCTTTTTCGTTACTTATCAGGATACAGCCTTCATTAACATCTCCTTCTACTTTCTTCTCTTTCTCAGTATGACAGGTAGACTTTGAATTATTTCCTAGATTATATATTCCCCAAACCACTTCCATAAAAATGTGTCTCATATGTAAAAGCAAAACCGGAAATATATTCTACAAAATATTATGACTTCTAAATTTAATTAAACCATGTTGGAGAACATAGGAAATCTTTTTAGATCACAAATTTTAAGAGGAAACAAAAACACTATTTATGGAGGGACACAGGAAGGATTTGTACTTGGGAAGGCCCCACAGGGTCCTGCTCGGTTTCATGCCTCCTTGAATTAGTACAGCTAAGCAAAAGCAATCGAATACAAAGGTAAAAGTAAAAGAAACTGATCCAGTATGGAGTCAGATTTGTTCTTCCCAATTACACTTGAGTTTCTGCAATGGACCAGGCATTGTAATAGGCACTAGAGAAACAAGGATATTCCCTGTCCTCAAGGATCTTCCCTTCTGGTTTGTGAGGAAATGTATAAACTCCATGAAGCCAGACAGTTTTGACTGCTTTTTACTACTGAAATCCATGGCCCTAGATTAGTTCCTGGTTCAAATTTTCAGAAGGACTGGAGCAGAGTAGAGATGAGAATGACTCTCATAATTATATCAGCTTGGAAATCCTGAACAGAAGCCAGTCTGACAAGGTAGAAAACTATCTGACTGACAGGGTCTTGGTGCTCCGGCCAAGTGTCAGGCCTGAGCCTTCAAGGTGGGAGAGCCAAATCCAGGATATTGGACCACCAGAGACCTTCCGGACCCACATAAAATCAATTGGCAACAGCTCTCCCAGAGATCTCCATCTCAACACTAAGACCCAGCTCCACCCCAAGGCCAGCAAGCTCCAGTGCTAGATGCCCCATGCCAAACAACTAGCAAGGAACACAACCCCACCCACTAGCAGAGAGGCTGCCTAAAGTCATACTAAGTTCACAGACACCCCAAAACACACCACCAGCTGAAGCCCTGCCCACCAGAGGGACAAGATCCAGCCCCACCCACCAGAAAACAGGCACCAGCCCCCCCACCAGGAATCCTAAACAAGCCACTGAACCAAACTCACCCACTGGGGACAGGCACCAGAAATAAGAGGAACTATGAACCTACAGCCTGCAGAAAGGAGACCCCAAACACAGTAAGTTAAACAAAATAAGAAGACAGAGAAATATGCAGCAGATGAAGGAACAAGGTAAAAACCAACCAAACCAAACGAATGAAGAGGAAATAGGCAGTCTACCTGAAAAGTAACTCAGAGTAATGATAGTAAAGATGATCCAAAAATCTCAGAAATAGAGCAGAGAAAATTCAAGAAATGTTTAAAAAGGACCTAGAAGAACTAAACAGAAAACAAACAGTGAGGAACAACGCAATAAGTGAAATTAAAAATTCTCTAGACAGAATCAATAGCAGAATAACTGAGGCAGAAGAACTGATAACTGACCTGGAAGATAGAATAGTGGAAATAACTGCCACAGAGCAGAATAAAGAAAAAAGAATGAAAAGAATTGAGGACAGTCTCAGAGATCTCTGGGACTACATTCAATGAACCAACATTCTAATAATAGGGGTCCCAGAAGAAGAAGAGAAAGAGAAGGGTCTGAGAAAATATTTGAAGAGATTATAGTTGAAAACCTCCCTAACATGGGAAAGGAAATAGTCAGTCAAGTCCAGGAAGCACAGAGAGTCCCATACAGGATAAACAAGGAGAAACGCACCAAGACACATATTAAACAAACTATCAAAAATTAAATACAAAGAAAAAATATTAAAAGCAGCAAGGGAAAAGCCACAGATAACATACAAGGGAATCCCCATAAGGTTACCAGCTGATCTTTCAGCAGAAACTGCAAGCCAGAAGGGAGTGGCAGGACATATTTAAAGTGATGAAAGGGAAAAACCTACAACCAAGATTACTCCACCCAGCAAGGATCCCATTCAGATTCAACAGAGATATTAAAACCTTTACAGACAAGCAAGAGTTAAGAGAATTCAGCCCCACCAATCCAGCTTTACAACAAATGCTAAAGGAACTTCCCTAGCCAGGAGACATAAGAGGAGGAAAAGACCTACAAAACCACACCTAAATGGGACTTCCCCCCAGTGGCGCAGTGGGTAAGAATCTGCCTACCAATGCAGTGGACACGAGTTCAAGCCTAGGTCAAGGAAGATCCCACAGGCAGCAGAGCAACTAAGCCCATGTGCCACAACTACTGAGCCCATGTGCAACAACTACTGAATCCCTAGAGCCCATGCTCCACAGCAAGGAAAGCCACCGCAATGAGAAGCCCATGCACTGCAATGAAGAGCAGCCGCCGCTCACCGCAACTAGAGAAAGCCCACGTGCAGCAATGAAGACCCAACGTAGCCAAAAATAAATAAATAAAAAATAAAAAATAGTATAAAAAACCAAAAACAATTCAGAAAATGGTAATGGGAACATACATATCGATAATTACCTTAAATGTAACTGGATTAAATGCTCCAACCAAAAGACACAGACTGGCTGAATGGATACAAAAACAAGACCCATATATATGCTGTCTACAAGAGACCCACTTCAGACCTAGGGACACATACAGGCTGAAAGTGAGGGGATGGAAGAAAATATTCCATGCAAATGGAAATCAAAAGAAAGCTGGAGTAGCAATACTCATATCAGACAAAATAGACTTTAAAATAAAAGACTATTCCAAGAGACAAAGAAGGACACTACATAACAATCAAGGGATCAATCGAAGAAGAAGATATAACAATTGTAAATATTTATGCACCCAACATAGGAGCATCTCAATACATAAGGCAAATGCTAACAGCCATAAAAGGGGAAATTGACAGTAACACAGTCATAGTAGGGGACTTTAACACCACACTTTCACCAATGGACAAAGCATCCAAAAAGAAAATAAATAAGGAAACACAATGATACATTCAACCACATGGATTTAATTGATATTTATAGGACATTCCATCCAAAAATAACAGAATACACTTTCTTCTCAAGGGCTTATGGAACATTCTCCAGGAAGATCATATCTTGGGTCACAAATCAAGCCTTGGTAAATTTAATAAAATTGAAATCGAATCAAGTATCTTTTCTGACCACAATACTATGAGACTAGATATCAATTACAGGAAAAAAACCTGTAAAAAATACAAACACATGGAGGCTAAACAATATGCTACTAAATAACCAAGAGATCAGTGAAGAAATCAAAGAGGAAATCAAAAAATACCTAGAAACAAATGACAATGAAAACATGACGACGCAAAACATATGGGATCAATTTACATTCGCACAAATAGTGCAAGAGTGTTCCCATTTCTCCACACCCTCTCCAGCATTTATTGTTTCTGGAGTTTTTGATGGTGGCCATTCTGATTGGTGTGAGATGATATCTCATTGTAGTATTGATTTGCATTTCTCTAATGATTAATGATGTTGAGCATTCTTTCATGGGTTTGTTGGCAATCTGTATATCTTCTTTGGAGAAATGTCTATTTAGGTCTTCTGCCCATTTTTGGATTGGGTTGTTTGTTTTTTTGTTATTGAGCTGCATGGGCTGCTTGGAGATTAATCCTTTGTCAGTTGCTTCATTTGCAAATATTTTCTCCCATTCTGAGGGTTGTCTTTTCATCTTGTTTATGGTTTCCTTTGCTGTGCCAAAGCTTTGAAGTTTTATTAGGTCCCATTTGTTTATTTTTGTTTTTATTTCCATTTCTCTAGGAGGTGGGTCAAAAAGGATCTTGTGATTTATGTCATAGAGTGTTCTGCATATGTTTTCCTCTAAGAGTTTGATACTGTCTGGCCTTACATTTAGGTCTTTAATCCATTTTGAGTTTATTTTTATGTATGGTGTTAGGGAGTGTTCTAATTTCATACTTTTACATGTACCTGTTCAGTTTTCCCAGAACCACTTATTGAAGAGGCTGTCTTTTCTCCATTGTATATTCTTGCCTTCTTTATCAAAGACGAGGTGACCATATGTGCGTGGGTTTATCTCTGGGCTTTCTATCCTGTTCCATTGATCTATATTTCTGTTTTTGTGCCCGTACCATACTCTCTTGATTACTGTAGTTTGTAGCATAGTCTGAAGTCAGGGAGGCTGATTCCTCCAGCTCCATTTTTCATATGGAGACCAGTATGGAGGTTCCTTAGAAAACTAAAAAAAGAACTACCATATGACCCAGCAATCCCACTACTGGGCATATACCCTGAGAAAACCATAATTCAAAAAGAGTCATGTACCAAAATGTTCATTGCAGCTCTATTTACAATAGCCAGGACATGGAAGCAACCTAAATGTCCATCATTGGATGAATGGATAAAGAAGATGTGGCATATATATACAATGGAATATTACTCAGCCATAAAAAGAAACGAAACTGAGTTATTTGTAGTGAGGTGGATGGACCTAGAGTCTGTCGTACAGAGTGAAGTAAGTCAGAAAGAGAAAAACAAATACTGTATGCTAATACATATATATATGGAATCTAAGGAAAAATAAGGTCATGAAGAACCTAGGGCTAAGATGGGAATAAAGACACAGACCTACTAGAGAATGGACTTGAAGATATGGGGAGGGGGAAGGGTAAGCTGTGACCAAGTGAGAGAGTGGCATGGGCATATATACACTACCAAATGTAAAATAGATAGCTAGTGGGAAGCAGCCGCCTAGCACAGGGAGATCAGCTCAGTGGTTTGTGACCACCTAGAGGGGTGGGATAGGGAGGGTGGGAGGGAGGGAGACGCAAGTGGGAAGAGACATGGGAACATATGTATATGTATAACTGATTCACTTTGTTATAAAGCGGAAACTAACACACCATTGTAAAGCAATTATGCTCCAATAAAGATGTAAAAGAAAAACATATGGGATGTAGCAAAAGCAGTTCTAAGAGGGAAGTTTATAGCAATACAATCCTACCTCAGGAAACAAGAAAAATCTCAAATAAACAATCTAACATTACACCTAAAGCAATTAGAGAAAGGAGAACAAAAAAAAAAAACCAAAGTTAGCAGAAGGAAAGAAATCATAAAGATCAGATCAGAAATAAATGAAAAAGAAATGATGAAAACAATTGTAAAGATCAATAAAACTAAAGGCTGATTCCTTGAGAAGATAAACAAAATTGATAAATCATTAGCCAAACTCACCAAGAAAAAAAGGGATAGGACTCAAATGAACAGAAATAGAAATGAAATAGGAGATGTAACAACTGACACTGCAGAAATACAAAAGATCATGAGAAATTACTACAAGCAACTATATGCCAATAAAATAGACAACCTGGAAGAAATGGACACATTCTTAGAACAGTACAACCTTCCAAGACTGAACCAGGAAGAAATAGAAAATATGAACAGACCAATCACAAGCACTGAAATTGAGACTGTGATTAAAAATCTTCCAACACAAAAAAGCCCAGGACCAGATGGTTTCACAGGTGAATTCTACAAAACTTTTAGAAAAGAGCTAACACCTATCCTTCTCAAACTCTTCCAAAATACAGCAGAGGAAGGAACACTCTCAAACTCATTCTACAAGGCCACCTTCACCCTCATATGAAAACTAGACAAATATGTCACAAAAAAGAAAACTATAGGCCAATATCACTGAGGAACATAGATGCAAAAATCCTCAATAAAATACTAGCAAACAAAATCCAAGAGCACATTAAAAGGATCATACACCATGATTAAGTGGGGTTTATCCCAGGAATGCAATGGTTCTTCAGTATATGCAAATCAATCAATGTGATACACCATATTAACAAATTGAAGGAGAAAAACCATATGATAATTTCAATAGATGCAGAAAAAGCTTTCAAAAAAATTCAACACCCATTTATGATTAAAACTCTCCAGAAAGTGCACATAGAGGGAACCTACCTAAACATAATAAAGGCCATATATAACAAACCCACTGCCAACCTCCTTCTCAATGGTGAAGACCTGAAACCATTTCCTCTAGGATCAGGAGCAAGACAAGTGTTCCACTCTTACCACTATTATTCAACATAGTTTTGGAAGTTTTTGCCACGGCAATAAGAGAAGAAAAAGAAATAAAAGGAATCCAAATCGGAAAAGAAGAAGTAAAACTATCACTGTTTGCAGATGACATGATACTATACATAGAGAATCCTAAAGATGCTACCAGAAAATTACTAGAGCTCATCAGTGAATTAGGTAAAGTAGCAGGATACAAATTTAATGCATAGAAATCACTTTCATTCCTATACATTAATGATGAAAAATCTGAAAGAGAAATTAAGGAACCACTCCCATTTACCACTGCAACAAAAAGAGTAAAATACCTAGGAATAAACCTACCTAAGGAGACAAAAGACCTGTATGAAGAAAACTATAAGACACTGATGAAAGAAATTAAAGATGATACAAACAGATGGAGAGATATACCATGTTCTTGGATTGGAAGAATCAACATTGTGAAAATGACTATACTACCCAAAGCAATCTACAGATTCAATATAATCCCTAGCAAACTACCAATAGCATTTTTCACAGAACTAGAACAAAAAATTTCACAATTTGTATGGAAACATAAAAGACTCTGAATATCCAAAACAATCTTCAGAAAGAAAAATGGAGCTGGAGGAATCAGGCTCCCTGAATTCAGACTATACTACAAAGCTGCAATAATCAAGACAGTATGGTAGTGGTACAAAAACAGACAGATAGATCAATGGAACAGGATAGAGAGCCCAAAGATAATCCTATGCACATATGGTCACTTTATCTTTGATAAAGGAGGCAAGAATATACAATGGAGAAAAGACAGCCTCTTCAATAAGTGCTGCTGGGAAAACTGGACTGCTACATGTAAAAGAGTGAAATTAGAACATTTCCTAACACCATACACAAAAATTAACTCAAAATGGATTAGAGACCTGAATGTAAGGCCAGACACTATAAAGCTCTCAGAGGAAAACATAGGCAGAACACATTATGACACAAATCACAGCATGATCCTTTTTGACCCACCTCCTAGAGAAATGGAAGTAAAAACAAAAATAAAAAATGGGACCTAATGAAACTTAAATCTTTTGCACAGCAAAGGAAACCATAAACAAGATGAAAAGACAACACTCAGAATGGGAAAAAATATTTGCAAACAAAGCAGCTGACAAAGGATTAATCTCCAAAATATACAAGCAGCTCATGCAGCTCAATATCAAAAAAAATTTTAAAAATGCAATCCAAAAATGGGCAGAAGACCTAAATAGACATTTCTCCAAAGAATACCTACAGATTACCAACACATGAAAGGATACTCAACATCACTAATCATTCGAGAAATGCAAATCAAAACTACAATGAGGTATCACCTCACACCAGTCAGAATGGCCATCATTAAAAAACCTACAAACAATAAATGCTGGAGAGGGTGTGGAGAAAAGGAACCCTCTCGCCCTGTTGGTGGGAATGTAAATTGATACAGCCACTACGGAGAACAGTATGGAAGTTCCTCAAAAAACTAAAAAATAGAACTACCATACGATCCAGCAATCCCACTACTTGGCATATACCCTGAGAAAACCATAAATCAAAAAGAGACATGTACCACAAGTTCATTGCAGCACTATTTATAATAGTTAGGACATGGAATCAACCTAAGAGTCCATTGACCAATGAATGGATAAAGAAGATGTGGCATGTATATATAATGGATTATTACTTAGCCATACAAAGAAACGAAACTGAGTTATTTGTAGTGAGGTGGATGGACCGAGAGTCTGTCATACAGAGTGAAGTAAGTCAGAAAGAGAAAAACAAATTCCGTATGCTAACACATATATATGGAATCTAAAAATAAAAATGGTTCTGATGAACCTAGGGGAAGGACAGGAATAAAGATGCAGATGTAGAAAATAGACTTGAGAACACAGGGAGGGGGAAGGGTAAGCTGGGATGAAGTGAAAGAGTGGCATGGCATGGACATATATACACTACCAAATGTAAAATAGATAGCTAGTGGGAAGCAGCCGCATAGTACAGGGAGATCAGCTCCGTGCTTTGTGACCACCTAGAGGGGTGGGATAGGGAGGGTGGGAGGGAGGCACAACAGGGAGGAGATATGGGGATATATGTATATGTATAGCTGATTCACTTTGTTATACAGAAGAAACCAACACAACACTGTAAAGCAATTATACTCCAATAAAGATGTTAAAAAAAATCTACTTATAACTAATGACAAAGTAATGCTCAAAATATTAACAATGATATTGAACTCTAGTGCAATGAAAGAAAGAATAGACTAAAATATCAGATATGACAACACATTAAAGTGAGAAACACTCTACCTCATACATGACTTCATACTTGACTCCCCAGGGTTGGAAGCAACCCCTAAAACTTGAACAACTTTTCTAAAATTTTCTGCATCTTCACATCACGCTTAACACTTCTTATTTTATATTTAGGTAAATATTTTTCCTTCTCTGGTCTTCCTATCTTTTGAACACACTGGCCTCTTCCCAGAATACTTAACTAACAGCTGTAAAATCCATTCTAGTATAATTTATGGCTTTGAATTCAAGCCCATAAAGCCAAGAAACCTAAAAGTAGACTATTATTTCTTAGAAATACAGGCTTACTCATACAAAAAGGTAGTATGAGTAGCACAACCTGTGATAATGGATGCCAATTATCTAAAATAAAAAGTGAATATTTTGTCCTAGCATTGTTTTTACAACCATTACCTGGTATTCTAGTTAGGGACTATTGGGCCAATCAACAAGGTGTTTAATGGGCTTAGTGTAGTGCCAATTATGTGATAAAATGCACCTGGTGGAAAAGCTTCTCCAGACCCTCCTTCCTCCCAGGCAGACACACAAGCCTTGAGCTCATGCATTTGGATCTAATATTATTTACTAAATGATCAATTTATCTTTTGCTTGTTATTTTTTCTCTTTACAAAGTTAGCACATGCTTATTGTAGAAAAGGCAAATTATTTCAAAAGTATTGCATATCAATACAATATTAAAAGATGAATATCCTCATCTCTAAAATAGAGGTTGTTATGGGACCTGCTTCAAAGGTAGCTGAGAGGATTCAGTGAGTTAAAACATATGAAGCACTTTCAACAGTGTCTAGAGCTTAATAATTGTTCAATAAATGCTAATTGTCATAAATATTGTTAATATTACTGTTAATATCATCACATCTGGAGTACCTAAGATGGTTCCTGAACAAAATAGGCACTTAAGAAACGTTCTGTAAATTCACCATTGAATGAAAAATGGGCTGTCATGAGCCATTTGGTTCTTTATTAATGATGATAATTCCCTATTCTGCCCTGCAGATAGGTTCATCTGCACCATTTTTCTAGATTTCACATATATGTGTTAATATACGATATTTGTTTTTCTCTTTCTGATTTACTTTACTCTGTATGACAGACTCTAGGTCCATCCACGTCTCTACAAATGACCCAGTTTCGTTCCTTACACAGACATAGAGAACAGATGTGTGGACACGGTGGGTGGGGGGGCGCGATTTGTGAAGATGGGGTGGGATGAATTGGGAGATTGGGATTGACATATATACACTACCATGTGTAAAACAGATAGCTAGTGGGAACCTGCTGTATAGCACAGGGAGCTCAGCTCGGTGCTCTGTGGTGACCTCGATGGGTGGGATGGGGGGAGGGAGGTCCAAGAGGGAGGGGATAAATGTATATTTATAGCTGATTCACTTCGTTGTACAGCAGAAACTGTACAACATTGTAAAGCAACTATACCCCAATAAAAAAAATAATGATAGTTCCCAAGAGTGTCAGGATGGGCCCCAGCTTGGTGCAGAACTCTGACCATCTAGAGGTCGAGTTTTAGCAAATCAGTTTTTAGTTCTGTACACGTGTGTTCTAAGATGGTTTCAGTGATTCTCAAGGCATCCAGGAAAATCAGGTGATACTTGAATACTGTGTGCTTGCTCAGAATGCAATTGAGAATTAGCAAGATTTAGTAAAGGACCTACTC
>NW_006798913.1:2583832-2603719 GCF_000442215.2 Lipotes vexillifer | reverse complement strand
ATTCCTGCTCTGTGACCTCATAGCTGGGTGGGTCTAAAGATCCTACACCCGATGAATCTATTTCCTTACGTGTAAAATAATGGAGGTAATACAAGACATTCAAAGTGCTGGGATTATAGGGAGTGCTCAAGAAAAGTTTGTTTACTTCTTTTAACTCCACCATAGAAATTAATAACTCTCATCCCTAAACAGGTAGGGACCAGGCAGAGGCAGAATGGATCTGTTGCAGTCACACTCTGTCAAGCTTCTCAACTGTGAGACAAGGGAAAAGTGTCTAATTCAATCCAGTCACAAGAACACTTGATTAAACCAAGCCTCTAGTGCCAAGAAGGATGTCTTCAGTGCCAGGATGCCAAGGCTCACACTGCAGTTGCCAAAACGCACCCACCTCACACTACTATATTTAAAATAGATAACCAAAAAGGACCTACTGTATAGCATGGGGAACTCTACTCAATATTCTGTAACAACCTAAATGGGGAAAGAATTTGAAAAGGAATAGATACATGTATAACCGAATCACTTTGCTGTACACCTGAAACTAACACGACACTGTTAATCAAATATACCCCAATAGAAAATTTTTTTTAATTTCTAATTAAAAATTTTTTTAAATGCACGGACTATAGCCAGTGATGAATGTGCAATAGCAAAAATAATAAAAGTTTAAAATTAAAAAAAAAAAGCAATGCACCCACCTCCTTCTCTGCCTGGGCTGCCTGGGAGCATCTTCATGTCAGACCTCTGCTGATCCTGGGTCACTGCTAAATGCCCATCTCTCTGACCATCTTTCCTCTTCCTGTATGGTCACTTCTACACTGTTAGGTACAATCCATTTTCCACCATCTTCTTCACAATCAACTACAGTCGATCCTTGAACAACACAAGTTTGAACTGTACCAGATCCAGTGATACACACTTTTTTTTTTTTTTTGACTAAATACATACTATAGGACTACACCTTCCACAGTTGGTTGAATCTGAGGATGTAGAAGGGATTCATACGGAGGGCCAACTGTAAAGTTACATGTGGATTTTGGAATGTGCTGTGGTTGGTGCCCCTAACCCCCCTGTTGTTCAAGGGTCAACCCTATTTGTTTACTGGAGACCTTCATTCTATTTAAACCAAACGCATCTTCACTGCCAGCCCTCCCCACCATGCTCTGCACCTGCATTCTTTAAGGAGAACCCAGCTCTCCCCAGACATAGTTCCTGCCACAGCCTCCCTGGGGGGTGACTTGCTTTCCACACCCTAGTCCTTCGCTGCTCCATGTTCACCTACAAAGTCTCTGCTTCTATGAAGCTTACGGCTCCTTTCCCGGTCATCTGATTCCTGGTCCCAAATTCTCCCAGATATTTTGCCATCAAACTCCTAGTACTCCTTCCTTCCTACCTGCCAAGTGCAGAGTTCGCCACACTGTAAATGTGAGAAGTAAAAAAAAAGGGAAAGAAGGAGCGAGAAGCCTGGCTCTCTGGAGCAGCCGGGGTCTGGAGACATTCCCAGAGGTCTTTGAAAATGTATTAGACCTGCATGGGCCTTGATCAAACCCAGCAGGAGAGATCAGCAACACCATAAAGATTTAGGACATGAACCAAAAAAAAGTCTATTAGGATAGTTAATTATAGGTACTTTATTTGGCAAACAGTGGTATCACTTTTATCATGCTCACAGTGTGATAAATGCTACTCCAAGTTTCTTACATGTATTAATCAATTCGATTCTTACAACCATACAAAGCAACCATACTCGTATGATACTCATTTTGCAGAGAAGAACTGAAGGCAAGGGGAGATGACATAACCTGCTCAGATCACACTGGCAGGGGGAGGGTTTGAATCTAGGTGGTCTGACTCTGCAGCCCATGCTCCTCTCTGCTGTGCCCATATGTCTCTTTTAATGGCAACCATTCATATAGAATCACTATCCATTACTGATTTCCACAGCTCTGTGTAGAAATTGTTTTTTATTTCATATTTGTTTATAACATGAGCGGAACAAAACACACACACACACACACACACACACACACAAATCAAGAACCAGCTTAGAACTGCAATGGTGGTGAAAGCATCATTTTTCATACTCAGAGCAGCCAGGAGTTAAAGTAAGGAGTGTCTAAGAACAAGGATGAAGTATTCAGCAGAGAGCTGGGGCTGGTCACTTACTTTGCTAGCAGGTAACATACTAAGTATATGGTATTATTAATATTTAGAGCCCTCTAAGAGCTGTGCTCAGATGAACACTCGACCCTTCTCTCCTCCCTGCTTGTGAGCCAAGGCATGAGACATGAGTACTCTTAGAAAGCCAACAAGTACACAGTCTTTCCAAGCAACTAGTCCAACTTGTAAGATTCTACATTAATTTTTCTTCAGTTCAAATCTCTCTCTGTATTGCTACAAATGATGTAGAGGTACTATTTCAAAGAAATGGCATTTGACCAATTTTCTACCTTTGAATTTTTAGAAAGCTCATCCAATTTTTTTTCCAGACCCACATTTAATGACTGATTAAATGGAAGATGCTCCATATTTATACCAGATTTGTAAAATCTGTATTGCATTCATAATTGCCTTTAAATTGTCTTTCTGGAGTTAATGGAAGATATTCTGTTCTTCAAATGCTTGTTGATGTGCTACAGTTTTGTAGCAAAACTACTAAAGATTTTGGAGATTATAAAGCACTTCTTATAACTTCTCAGGGTCACTTTACACAGCCTGTGGCTCAGTCAGTAAAAACTTACCCACTGCCTGACCATTCACAATTTTAATAGTAACATCCATGGCATATTGCATCGAATAATTTTTGAGAAAGCACTGGAAAGCTGAAAATAGATCTTAAAAAAATAAATCCTTCTCTAGTGAAATAAACATTAAATACACGAAGAGATGAAAAACATAACTGATTTGTAACTGCAAAATATCTATCACATAGGGAGTATTGCATGATTTTGGTCTGCTTTCTTTTCAGAAAATATTTTTCTTTTTTTCTAACTCTTTTTTTAGTTTCCAAAACTTTGGACTTCTCTTTTACCGTGTGCACTCTCGCAAGGATCCTGTGGAGACCCATAAAATCATGTTCTTGTATCCCAGATGGCCCTGTTTTGGTTTTTTTTTTCACTTTTTAGAGGCAGTACTATTTTTTTTTTTTTGTCTCCTAGCTCCCTAGGTTATTTCAACCATTTTCATGGCTTTATTTATTTATTTACTTTTATAAACTTATTTATTTTATTTTTGGCTGTGTTGGGTCTTCGCTGCGGCGCGCGGGCTCTCTCTAGTTGCGGTGAGCGGGGGCTACTCTTTGTTGCGGTGCGCGGGCTTCTCATCGCGGTGGCCTCTCCTGTCGCGGAGCACGGGCTCTAGGCGTGTGAGCTCAGTAGTTGTGGCTCACAGACTCTAGAGCGCAGGCTCAGCGGTTGTGGTGCACGGGCCCAGTTGCTCTGCAGCATGTGGGATCTCCCCGGACCAGGGCTCGAACCCGTGTCCCCTGCATTGGCAGGCGGATTCTCCACCACTGTGCCACCAGGGAAGCCGCGAGGCAGTACTACTTAATAGCAGATGGTTAGCAGTTCCTCTACTGAGCGGACTGTTTTTGGTGTTTGAGAATATAATTCTCCAAGGATCCATGCTCAAAGAGAAACATAGTAGCTACCTATGTATATTTTAGTAGTAAATTCTGTATTAGCTGAAGTCTGAAGAGTGTTTATTAATTAACATCCAAGGAATACTCAGTTTAGAAGCTGTACACACCCACACCCACACTTTAATCCATGACATTAATTAGATTTGTCAATAATTTTTTACATATGGGAGAGATTAAGAAATACATTTTAAACTGTGAGTTAAAACAGGGCCAGATCTTAGCAAAACCAATATTCTCAAACAGCTTCAAAGCCTCAGCCCAGACCTAGGTAACCACAGGTCCAGTCACTGACTCTCTTTTTAACGTGGCAACAGGACTGGGCTGGTGTACAGGATTCTTGTCCCAGGGCATATCACATAACCAGCCTCAGTAACCTGTTTTCTTTAATCACCTACCTGCCATCATCCGTAGATGGCAGTATAGCTAAGTGCCCATCACGGGCTGAATTGTGTCCCCCCAAAATTCATATGTGGAAGTCCTACCCACCCAGGACCTCAGAATGTGACTGGATTTGGAAGTAATTAAGAGAAAATGAGGTCCCTCCAGTGGGCCCTAATCCAATATGATCGGCATCCTTGTATGAAGAGATTAGGGTACAGATATCAGAGAGCACAGAGGAAAGACCGTGTGAGGACACAGGGAGAAGATGATCATCTCCAAGCCAAGGAGAGAGGCCTCAGAAGAAACCAACCCTGCCAACACCTTGATCTCAGACTTCTAGCCTCCAGAACCGTGAGAAAATCCATTTCTGTTGTGTAAGCTACCCAGTCTGTGGTACTCTGTTAAAGATGTAGGTCTGCTTCCCTGGATTCCAAGCCCAAAGCATCACAAAACCAGTCTCATTCCCTATTTTCTTTAATCACCTACCCAGCTAGTCATCTGTAGAAGGCAACACAGTTAAGCTAGCTTTGAGCCCTTAGCATACACGTGGCTTCAGACAACAGGAACTAATTGATTAAGAGGAATCAGAAAAATATTTTTGAAAATCAAAGGCTAAGCTCTTTCTTCAGTAGTTAAGAATTTCACATCACCCCGGTTAAAAACCACATGAAGGGGAAAACAAGAAAAAGAATTCATCTTATTTCCAGTGAACATATTGTCAACAGTAATACTGGCAACCTTTTCATTTTCATCTCTGTTTTCTATTTCTTAAAGATTATTTGTTCTCTAGTCTTGATGAGTACCTTGTGTGGGAGAGTCTCTTGTCTTAATTGTGGCTTCTTGCACCTCATGTGTCTACTGCAATCCCATCAGTAACAACTAAGATGCTTGTTCTAATAACTCCATCTTTGAAAAGGAAACTTCAACTCTTCAATTACTAAGAAAATATCTTCAGAATTGCATGGGATTGTAAAGGCTGTTTTAGCACTGTGAAGTCAAATCCGTCTCATTTACCCATCTACAGTTGCTTAGTATAATCTATTCCCAAGATCATGAAAAGAAAGTGTGTAAATCCATAAATACTTAGTGCTTTGTAAGTTATAGTGAAAAGTGGTTCAGTGAATCATGAGAGACCCCTATTGACCTTTTCAGGTATTATGAGAAATCCATCACTATACTAACCCTTCTCTGCATGTCCTGGTGCTTGTGAGTGTTTATATAAATCAAGGACACTTGAGATCTTGAGATCGGTGGTCGTGTCTGATTTATCTTTTTTTCCTAGTGCCTACTACAGAGCCCAGTAACTATTAGCAGCCCAATAATATCCATTTAGCAATATTGAGTTGGACTGGCTAGAAAAGAATACTTTTTAAATAAAAAAATTAAAATGTGCTTAATAGCCAAAAAAAAAAAAAAGAAAGAAAAGCTGACAGAGATTTATTTCAAATGTGCACTGACTAGACTACAATATTGGAATATTGGAAAACAGAGCAAAAATCCCCTTTCTGTTGGACATCTGATAAGTTTGCTTTAGTTTTATGTGCATTGTCACTGTTTTTCCCCCCAAGCAGGATTAGCCAGATTGGGTGTGGATTTCATGATTTTTTGCACAGGATTTCTCCCTCTGTCACAAATCTTTGAGGCATGGCTTCTAGAAGTTTTCTGAAGAATTAAAACAATATTTCAGCATCATCCCATCTCCTGCTGCATAGGTTCTCAGTAAATATTTGTTGAAGACATGAATCTCCTCTGCTTACTTTCTCAACTCTCTGGCAGCAAACTCTGCAGTTTTCTGATAATTTCTGAAGTGGAAAAAGAAGGGGGTGACTAGTGAAGCGTAAAGAGCCAAAAATGAGAAGGTTTATATGATTTTGAAAGTCAGGGAATTCTATGATAAAATTCTAAATGGCTGTAGGTTGGATATTTGGTCTGCGCTTTAGATCAAATTAGATGTTCTGGGAAGCGCTGACATCATATGATGGATACCTATAGGCTTCGATGATTCTACAGCAGCTGAGTGATTCCCTAATGTTCCTGTCCATCACCTAGAACTAGCAAATGCTCAAGCCACAGACTTGTGTCAGCAGAGACCAAATCATCAGAAAATACCTCAGTTCTTTAAAATCTTTGATAGCCTGATAATTTCCAAGAATTTCTAGAAAATAAGGTAATGAAATAACCACTGGGAAATTTCCAAAGACCAACATGCCAACTAGCCCTCATCCTAATGAAATGTACATGAGATGTCTGCAAGGTTGACAAAAAAATACCATCACTTGGTCTGCGTTCTCCATTTTTCCTGTGTATTCTTAGATTGAATGTGATAAGGTAAAAATATACCTCCCTCCTCCCCTCTTTCACCCTCTCCTGGAGTTCTTGCTTTATTTCTATTTCTACTTAGTTCTAGTTCTATTTCTCCTCCTCATCTTCCACAAAATGGTCGCTTTAACCAAATAATCTCTCATTTAGTCAAGAAAAATCCTGGATTATGATTTGCATTTTCCTTGTACTTACTGAATAATAGAATTGAGGTATTACAAATCCTACTGGTTTATCCTGTAGAGCTGAAGCATTATTAGTAAGGGGCATGATTTGTTTATGTAGAGATAGAGTTCACTCCACTTCCTCTCTCTGATTCATCTGGAAACTGGGAATTCAATAACCCTTCTCTGACTAAAGCTTACATGGTTCTACAAACACAATTCAAAACAGGCATTAGGTTTAAAGATCCTATATGATAAATTTTAGTTCTTAGTTTCCAAATCCCATGAACCATCCAAATAAACTTTAGATGATTTGCTTAAATGTTCCCTTTCAGAGTATTTATTTAAAGTGTACAAGAGCTAATGTGCTATGTTATACTTGATTAATGCCCAATTAAACATTCCAAATTATAAATTTGGCATATTTACCCAGGAGTTAATTTTCCTTATAAAATAAGGTATAGAGTCTTTATTTCAGTCATTTTCATGCATTTTATCTTTGAATTATATTAAAAAATTGCACCATTGCTACTGAAGATGCACCGAGCTGTTAAATTTCCATTACACAATCATAGATGGAGTCACTATTAACACTCAGCTTAAACTCTCAGCTTCAACAGACTTACCAATTACTCATTTTTATTTTGCATTTTCTCAGGATGCTACTGATTTATTCTTCTTCAAAGGGGATTTTAAACGATTTTCATTCCACTCACCATATCTACTCAATATTGTACTGATAATCTAATAGGCTTAGGTATTGTCTTTACTTACTTTGTTCTCCTGTGTAAACATAGGACTTCAGAGCACGTTGATTTATTTGATAATACATTTTAAGTGCCTTATTAATTTAAGCTGCTGATTTTTTTCCCTTCATTTAGAACTAATCCCAAATGAATCAGACCTACATTCAAACATTCATATTGTATATTAGGACTCAGGAAAGGTGTTATATAAGGAGACTACCACTATCTCTTACCTTGATAACCAAAAAAAAAGGATGATATTCTCAAATGACTTAATTAAAACTTTTGAATGTAAGTTTAATAATTTCCTAGGATACCTACCATGCTCTTGGGTGATTTATTATTGGCTTCAGATTTCATCTAAATATTATAATTAAAGCTAAGCTCACTAGTTTATAAAGCTCACTAATTTATAAAGTCATACAATTTAATTACTAAATTAGGAACTTTAATACATACAATTTCAAACCAAAGTGCCTTCTAAAATTCTTGCTCTTTTTTTCAACTCTGTACATTCTTTAAAAACTACTTTCTAAATGTTAAAAAAATACTTTTATCATTTTAATAGACATATGTTGCAGAATTGGCTTCTGATATAGCTTTTGTGATTAAAGCTAGTCTGCTTCAGTTTTCCACAGTCCATCTGCATGTTTTGAACAATATAAACAATCTCACCACGGGGGACTATGAAGAAGAGGGTGTGGAGTAAGTCTATCTATTTGGATGCAGTGGAAAGTAAAGAAAAGTAAATGGGACAAGTTGTCTCACTCCCTAACAGTTCACTTCTGGACACAAGAGAAGAAATTCTCCCAATATTTGTATTGTTTCTCAGATTGGATGTGGCTGACTCAACTTGGGCTAAGACACTTTCAGTAATCTGAGAATTCACAGAAGTCACAGGAAAATCATTGTGTATTTGAAAGGATGAGGGTTAGAGGCTTGGGCCAATTGCATTGAGTATTTACATTTCCAAGCACAGGTCTTTCCACACAGAAATTGAAAAAACAAAAACAAAGGAGGAGATCAAGGTGGCAGCGAAGGAGGTTGTGGAGCTCACCTCCCACAGCGAACACATCAAAACCACATCAACCATACATGTGGAGCAATTCTCGCTGGAAACTACCTGGAGACTGGCGGAAAGACTCTTACACAATCAAGGCTGTAAGAAGGATCCACACACAATCTGGTAGGAAAGGAAAAGAAGCAATCAGGTGGGGGAGGGGACACAGAAGAGGAAGATTACATGGGCAGAGACCAGCCCCAGGGAGTAAACAGTTCAAGCTGCATATTGGAGACCCCAGCCCTGGGGTCCAACATTGGGAAGATGAGTCCTCTTGGCTGGTTGGAGGGCCAATGGGACTAACAAGAGGGTTGTGGCAAGTCTGGATTCCTCTCGTGAAGAATGTGCACAGGCTTGCTTACTCCCAAAACGGGGCAGAGGGGGTGGAATGAAACTGACAAAAAAAAAAGTCACTGGCAGTCCCACGACTGCCCTGGCACACACCCCAGCCTGAACCTAGCAACTGCTCGAGCCCCACGAGATTCACGATGTAGCTTCACACTGGGGCGAGGGCTGCAGTGGCCAAGGAGAGAGAAGGGCTGTGAGGCACAAAGGGGACTCAGACCTGGGGTTGGGGGGAACGTTACAGCTGCTAAAACAGGCAGCACCTCAGAAGTACTCCGGTGACTAACTGCAGCTGGTCCAACACAGCCCGTGTCCAGACCCCCACCGACTACCCACACCAGCCCCACTTGCTCCAGCACTGCTCCCCTCTGGGGCCAGGGTGGGAGCAGGGAGAGCACACAAGGGAATGGATCTGGCTCAGACCTGACCCTCAGGGCTTCTGCTCTAGCAGCTTGGGACCGGACCCTCCCTCATTACGGCAGTGTTGGCCACTGGACAGAGGAGTGACCCCAGCTCACACCTGGCTCTGGCCCTCACCAAACAACCAGGGAATAAACTAAAAGAAGAAAAGAACAGATGAGAACTACAAAAACAACTGGAAAACACGTAAAGAAATGGCAGTAAGTACATACCTACCTACCTACAATCACTTTAAATAGACTAAATGCTTCAAGCAGAAGACATGGCACCCCAGTTAATTTCATATTCACCCTAAAGTGATGGAGAACCACTAAAGGATCTTTAAAAGAAATTCCCTTTTGGGCTTCCCTGGTGGCACAGTGCTTGAGAGTCCGCCTGCCGATGCAGGGGACGCAGGTTCGTGCCCCGGTCCGGGAGGATCCCACATGCCGTGGAGCGGCTGGGCCCGTGAACCATGGCCACTGAGCCTGCGCATCCGGATCCTGTGCTCTGCAACGGGAGAGGCCACAACAGTGAGAGGCTTGCGTACCCCACCCCCAAAAAAAAACGATATTCCCTTTTTAATATCCCTTTTGAATATTACTTATGCAATATATATATATATATATATATATATATATACATCCTTCAGCCCCTAGACCCACCTTCCAGGTATTTTTTTTTGGCCACGCCCCATGGCAGGTGGATCTTAGTTCCCAGACCAGGGATCAAATCCGTGCCCCCTGCAGTGGAAGTGCAGAGTCCTAACCATTGGACTGCCAGGGAATTCCCCAGAAATGTTTCTTACACATCCATCCATGAAGAGATTGAGTTAAGCAGAAACTTGGAGTAAACACTAATATAGATCTTGTTATATACCAGATGCTGATCAAAGTAAGGTATATTTATTAACCCACATAATTCTTACAACAGCCTTATTAGGGAGTTACTATTATCATTTCCATTTTACAAAGAGGAAACTGAGGCCCAGAAAGACTAACCAATTTGCCCAGAGTCACAGAACTAGTAAGAGGTAGAGTTAGGCTTTGAACCCAGCCAGTACAGCTCCACTATCTATGCTGTTAACCACTAGGCTACATTGTCTCCAATACTTACATGAGTTTGCACGTATGCATGCAAAAAAACATGAAATAAGTATTCTAACACAACTGACTCATACTCTACATTTCACTCTGAACCTTGTTCTTTGAATTAGTAACATACCTTGAAGGTAGTTCCTTGTCAACACATTTTGATCCACTTTATTCTTAAGGACTCACAGTATTCCATTATGTTAACATTCCAAACTATACTTAAACATATCTATATTGATTAATATTAACATTCCTTACAGGTTTGTGTCTTGGAAATAATGCTGCAACAAAAATAATAGCAGAGGAGTTGTTCAAAGGAAATATTTATTTTTAATATTCAAAATATGGCACAGTCGCCTGTTTATAAATAGAGAAGTTCAACAGCCCTCCCATCTGTACCTGTTAACCCCACATTCCCATCAGTGGTGAGTTTTCATCAAATTTTGTTTTTAAATTTTCTGCCCACCTGATAAGTAAAAAGTGATCCCTACAGTATTTTTAAAATAGCCTGATGTGATGAAACATGTGTTTGGGAAAGATCATGATGAGGCAGCACAGAGGTTAGCTTGGTCACACCAAGATTCAAGACAGAAAGGACAGATAGGAGACGATGACAGCAAACTGTGTAAGAGACGAGCATGACTTACACAGGGCACTGCCATGAATGTACTGGGAGGAATAAACAAGAGGAAAGGCCCTATCAGAAAGGCCAGCTGTTGAAGTAGATCAACAGATCTTAGTTCATCGTATTTAATATTGTGTTAAAATGGGCGAGAAAGAGGAAGGATTTAAGAATGTTATTTCTTAAATAACAGTTATTTAAGAAAACAACTGTTCTAGGAAACACAGAAGAACACAAAGATTTGGGGGCTTGCCAGAGGAAATGGGATGACAAAAGTTCCCTTACAAATTAAAGATTTTATTATTTACTTAGAGAAACTACCTTCATCTCTTGCAGGGACTATTTTAGAATATTCATATATATTTGATGTCACTTAACGAATCATTGAATTTTGCAGAGATATGAAGACCCTTATATCAAATTACCTAGCACATTTGTGAAACCAACTGTACCATGCCAGAACATTCTTTTAGTATTCTGCCATCTAGTAAATATCAATCACTGGTGCAACTTGGCCTGTAAACTGCTCCTTCAGAACAAAGAAACTGGAATTTTATGCCTTCTCATCATACATCTTTTCAGTTTCCACATCATAGAAAAATAAGCTGAAAATGCCTCACATTTTTGGCAAAATCTAATCTCATAATTATTAAATTCTTAAACACAGAGGAAAGAATGAAAGCATAGAACCTATCAGCTTAATCCCAAGTTTTGACCTTGGACTCATCTTGAAAATGAGTTTCATTAAAGTCAGGGAGGAAGTTATTATGAATTTCCTCTACATTATGCTCTCTCTTTCCATGTAGAAAAATGACAACAAAAGCACAAAACCTTTATTCATTAGCAACTTTCTTCTTTGTAATAAATATACTTAAGTAAACAATTTTCATCCATTCCTTGAACTGTACTTAATAATATTATCAAAAATTTATCATCTGTGAGACTTCCCTGGTGGCACAGTGGTTAAGAATCTGCCTGCCAATGCAGGGGACACGTGTTTGATCCCTGTCCCGGGAAGATCCCACATGCTGTGGAGCAACTAAGCCTGTGTGCCAGAACTACTGAGTCTGCGCTCTAGAGCCTGGAAGCCACAACAACTGAAGCCCGTGCCCCTACAGTCTGTGCTCCGCAACAAGAGAAGCCACCATAAGGAAAAGCCTGCACACCGCAACAGAGTAGCCCCCGCTTACCACAACTAGAGAAAGACAGCATGCAGCAACAAAGACCCAACGCAGCCAAAAAATATAAATAAATTAATTAATTAAAATTTTTTTAAATTTATCATCTGAAAAATTACCCTATGTGACACATTATAGATTGTATTTGAATGTTATAGAAGTATTTTATGAAAAATGTTTCCTCTATATTTTTATGAAAACTTCCCTGATTTCTCCTGAGTTGATTGGTTGTTTTGTTGATTGCTAATACATATTACTTATCAAACTTTATACATATACATATTTTAATTGTTTTTTGAAAGCCTATCTCCCCAAAGGACCTTTGAATTTCTTGATTGAACAATGTCGTATACAGCTTTATATCCCCTCTAACTCTTATGATGTATATAGTACCTATCAGATTTCAATAAACATTAATGAATGAATGATTTGAAATGATTGAAAGAATTAATGGCAAATGTTTGAAGTTTCATTAATTTTAATTCAAATTATATTAATATGTAATTTAAAATAAGCAATCACTGCACTCAGCTTCCCTCATGAAGCCTAGAAGAGTCAGACTGGACATATTGTCCAAGTACCTGTGGTGCACTAAAATATAGATGTACACTCATTAGACTTATTGCAGACAAAAATCCTCCTTTGAAATTTGTTCTCATAGGTCATGGCAATATTTCCAGGCTTGTCAACTCCTTTCCCTTGGCAGCTCTCTGTGGTCCACTTTTGAACTTGGATGCTGAAATGCTCCCAAAGGGAGTATGCCTTATGGATATCTTTATTCTGCATGATTATATGCCAGCAGAATGTATAAACTTGAGCTATCTTGGATTGTCAACTGAAACAGTTCCCAAGAGAGTATTTCATTGCCTTATAGATGACCGTGGATGAAACCTCAAAATTATGAAGTTTGTCCTAAGAATTTAGTTGATATGAGTAACGTGCATTAGTTGCAAGTCCTCTGAATCCATCTACATGTATAACCTCTAATTTTACTCTAGCCAAGCTAATTCTAAGGAGTTCAGATAAGGGCCCCATCTATTTTTGTGGTTTTTTGAAAGTGTTGTTACCAACTTCTATTCCTTTGGGCAGCATTCCTTTGCATTTTTCTTTTCATTTTAGCACCTCTGCTTTTTAAAAACAAAACTGAGGTCTTTGGGGGGATCATTAATTGTATTTGTGTATTTCACAGTGCATGATCCCCTATCTTGTGGTATGAAAGCTGCAGAAAGAGAAGAAAAGCACTATTTCTCTTAAGAAACTTAGCCTATTGTAAAATTTATGCCTGATCTCTACAATATATATTTTCCAAACCTACTGTCTCTTGGACAGCTCTGTGTCTCAGAAAATTTAGAGATGATAGAAGTAATCTTCCTGTTCAGAGTCCCATCAGCGTATCTTGACTGGCGAGCTCGGGAGAAGGAATTAAGCTCACATTTTTCCCCTTCTGGGGCCTCTCTCCTTCTCCTCTTTGACAATGGCTTTTCCTCAAGAAACACACATTTCTGCTCCATTAAGTGGTGATGTTGTAGGGTCCACTCCATCGTCACCGAAACAGGGGTGGGTGGGGAATGGAGCTGCAGTCATCCAAATCTGGCTATGCATAATAACTTAAATTTAGAATGAAATACTCAAAAATGCCACTTGGCCCCAGGTCCCAGCCAGGCCCCAAGTCCCAGCCTAAATTAAATTTTGTCTGTAATAAGCGGATATAGTGATAGGCATTTGCTGGATACTTGTGTCTTAGTTCTCAATTAATTCTGAAATTTAAAGGTAAATGGTGTAACATTATTAAACCCCTCAGATGCCAATATATATTGTTAATTATGCTTTCTTTTTTTCAACTATTGCTACTGACCTAGCTTTTCTCTTCATAATTTTCATGAGGTACCTGATCTGTGAAATACACTGCCTACATTAGGATCTTCAATAGAAAAAGCTTGAAAAGTTGTAAAAAGAACCAATCAGCAAATACAGTCAGCCTTCTGCACCTACAGTTTCTGTGTCTGCAGATTCAACCAACTGTGGATCAAAAATATTTTGTTTTGTTTTGTTTTCTTTTGTTGCTGCACCACACAGCTTGCAGGATCTTAGTTCCCCAACCAGGGATTGAACTCAGGCCCCTGGCAGTGGAAGCACTAAGTCCTAACCACTGGACCACCAGAGAATTCCCCAAAATAGGTTTTTTTAAAAGTTCTGAAAAGCAAAACTTAAGAGTTTGCTGAGCAAGCAACTATTTACATAACATTTACACTGTATTTACAACTACTTACATAATATTTACATTGCATTTTCAACTATTTACATTGTATTAGGTATCATAAGTACTCTAGAGATGATTTAGAGTATATGGGAGGATGTGCATAGATTATATGCAAATATCACACCATTTTATACAAAGGATTGGGTGTCTGAGGATTTTGGTATCTTGGGGGGTCCTGGAACCAATTCCCGTACAGATACTGAGGGACAACTGTAATAGGGAAGTAAGAAGACTCACAAAGTTTGTTTGTTTGTAAGCAACACATTTAAAATAATTATATGAAAGTGATTAAAGGTAATTTTTTAAAAGATTCATACATAATACTTAAGTAAAAGGAGTCATAATAATATGAGAGTGAACACATTAAAAAGAAAAAGAGCTTTCTCTTTCAGAAAAACCTGATAAAAGAATTCTCTCAAGAGGACCCTGAGAACATGGAAGAATTCATGGATTTAATGAATCACCAGATTCTAAAAACATTAAATTATACCTGGCAATTCAGACTCCAGAACGAATGGCTCACTCAAGCCATTACCTCAAGGCTTCTTGGATGAACACAGGCTTGTAGGACAGTACAAAGATTACCTCTGCTATCCAAGTGTTCTCCAGACAGAAGACATCTTCGTGCCATAGAATCAGACTTAATACTGATTCAGTAGGTGAGCCCAGACAAGACCCTTTTCTCTTCCAATCCACGTATTGTGGATTTAATAGAGAAAACGCTAGATGCTAGAGTGACTGGGAATCAAAACCTGAGAATTAAGGAGCTCATCCATCAGTTAGCTAAAGAGGCCCCTCTTTGGGTGCTGATCCAACCTGACTCTTTTTGTCAATTACTATAATTCTTCAGCAGCACGCTGCCATGTCCCCTGCCTCTTTTTGCTAGGAAAACTTTAGCCTTCTGTGCCTTCCCTGAGTTCCAAAGAGAAAATTTAATCAGAGAAGTGAGAAAATGCAGAAACAAAGGAAAACGGTCAAGGAAGACATAAAACAAAGTCAAGGACCTTTAGTTCCTCCTCAAGGGCTGTAGATAATATTTTGAGCCATATATTCTGATATAATATTCCAAGTTGTTTTGTAGGTACCAAAACCCCCACCAGGTAGAAGAAGTTAAATGCATGCTGACCACAAACATGCAGACCCCAGACTGGTTGGAACCAGAAGGTTGATATTGTTGACTTCCAATTACCTCACCACCAACCAGTCAGAGAATTATGCACAAGCTGATAATACACACACCCTGCAACCCTCTCCCTCACCCTGTCTTTACGAACTTTTCCTGAAAGCTAATGGGGAGTCAGGTCTTTTGAGCATCAGTGGCCCATACTCCTTGCTTGGCACCCTGCAATAAATGCTGCACTTTCCTCCACCACAACCGTATGTAAGTAGGTTGGCTTTACTGTGCATGGGAAAGTGGACCCAAGTTTTGTTCTGTAATAGAAGGAGGTATCTCACTGACCACAGGTGAGCCTGTAGACAAATGCTGTGTAAGACCCACTTAAGACTATAAGACAAACCCAACGGATGTCAGGAAACCAAACCAGTAGCCTAGAAAAGGTGAGAATAGTTTCCTACTATGGAACAAAAAGAAGCCAACATAGGATAAACAAAAAAGTAGGCATTAGAATGAAAATGCCAAAGAGAATAAGGACATGTTTAGAGATGCTGGTCATTTTCACTCTGTGAGATCAGAGAATCCATCCTAGTAATCTAGGAAGCCACCCAGGAACTGAGTACTGAGGAAGGTTCAGCCATAAGTATCAACAAAGATATCCCTACAGACTTAGAGGATTGGCTACAAAGTAGATCCACCAGGTCTTAGAGCCTTTGATAGTGGAGATTTTCCAGACACCACTGGCTGCCCTGGCTGACTAACATCAGCCTGACCTCATTTCTGTGAAGAGGCCTTAGAGTTGACAATGCTTGCTTCTTAGAAAGTGTAAGGAAGGTCAGGAACCTGTCTTGCATGTGTGTGTGTTGTAACAAGATTTTAGCTATAGCTTTTCTATATAAAACATCAGATTTTAAAACTTAGAAAATGGAGAACATTGATACAAATTAAAAATTCAGTAAAATATAAATACAAACAAATTTTTTTCTAACTTTTACATTAGCACAATCGATGTGATCCCTACACCAGCAACATCGGTATTACCAGGGAATCTTTGAGAAATGCCAATTCTTCTATACCCCAGACCTACTGAATTAGAAAGTCTGCTGGGGGAGGGGTTGGCAATAAGGGTCACAAGCCCTCCAGGTGATTCTGATAAACACTGATGTTTGAGAGCCACTGGGATAGACTATAAAGAAATATATTAACCTCCAAGCCATTTTTTAAAGAATCTCATTCACAGTTGATGTAATAAACAGATGTTGGGAATTTTAAGTAAAAGAAGTCAAAACCTTATATGGTCACATGGTAATGACTGATGCATTTGATATTACTTACAGGTGGGAGTTGAAAAGTGAATATTTGTAATTGATATCATGAAGTTTTTATGAAACTAGAATATTTTCTTAAATCTCTTAAATGTACTCTAACTAGGAAATAATAGAACCAGTGTTATATCGTGTTATATTGTATTGTACTGTTTATTATTTCAGCTCATCTACTCTTGTAAGGAAGTCAATCGAATTCTCAAAGTTTCCCTTAATGAAACTAAACTAAATGAGGAAAAAAATCAAGTATAAACTCCTTGTGTTTAAGAAGAAAATGTCGGGCTTAAGAAGAACATAGAGCGGGAGGCAGACAGCTGGAATGACCCACATACTGAGTTCAGTGAACAAACCAAATTAAATCAGAAATCTCAGACATCTAACTTCTAGCTCACAATGTGAGTGAAATTAGTCTGAATAATTGCACTTTACTGATGATGGAGCTTGTTACTGATTCTGAATCTCAAGGCATATCTGATAAGAAAGGAAATGGATGGAGATGAAGTAAGTTCAACCAACTAGAAGACCAGTGGTGTGAGGAAATCGAAAATGATGGATGCCTCACAGATAAACACTGTAGTAACAAGAGTTGAAGATAGAGGCTATTGACAACCCCAGCTGAATGATGAGCTGTCATGTAGGGGTGAACTGAAAAACAGATAATTTGGCAAATGACATCTTTCCCTGAAGATGAGCAAAGCTTGATGAAAAAATAAATAGAAAAGTTTGCCATGGGAAGTGGAGATCCTTAAAGGAAACCCAGGAACAAACTGACGTGTAAAATAAAGTGAATTAAGAAGAGGATATGCTAGAGGGGAGGTGGCAGGTTGTAAGATACAGAGAAGAGCAGACTTAAAATCTAAGAATTTAAGAAATAGAGGGTGAATTGCAGAAGATGAAGCGATCCTAATGAAACTGTATCGCTCCCCTCTGAAGACAATCAATGCCCATGGCTCAGTGCTTCTCACAGCTCTTAAAGTGGGGGACCTTTAAGGAAGGAAGCCTGTGAATTTCCATTCCAGCTCATGTACCTTGATTAATTGCCAAATGATATAAAACTAAGTGCCATGAAAATATAATGCTTTTCAATAAATTTTAAGCAAAAACAAAAGAAATCCCCCACACCAAACTGTTTACTTACCTGTTATTAGCCTTTTATTAAGGATGGCTGATATAAAGACCTTGTGAATAAATCTGATAGATTTTAAAATAAATATTTATTTTAAAATAAATATTTGAACCAATATCTAAATCTATCATATTTATTCACAAGAGGCATAAATAATTATAATTCTTAAAAGAAAACAAAAACTTGATGATAATAATAGAAAAGTCCCCAATAGGAAGGAAGAGAGTAAAAGGGAAAGAAGTAGAGAAGGAAATAAATTTAGATTTAGTGAGAAGAAAATATTTCTATGAAGGGGTAAGAGGAGATCTGACTGTAGCTCTTGCTTTTATCACCAAATCTAAAGGACCTGAGGCACAAGGCAATGACCAGAACTTCCCTTCCCACCAGAGCAGACAGTAGAACACAGACTTCTACTAGAACAGAGACTTGGAAAACTTCTTACAAAATTTCAAAAGACAAAGGATAAATGAGGTACTGTGCATATGTTTAATCATTCATATTGCTATTATGCTAGGTCACCACTTTTTAAAAATTTTGCCATCTTTTCTGTCAATATTTTTCTAAGCATAGTCATACTGGAACCATGCTATGCTTTTGTGTGTATGATAGCAGTGACATATCTTTTTTTATACAATTTTTAGAAGTTACACTGCATTTACAGTTATTACAAATTATTGTCTCTATTCCCTATGTTGTACAACACATCCTTGTAGCCTATCTTACACCCAATAGTTTGTACCTCCCTCCTCCCCACTGCTGTATTCCTCCTCCCACTGGTAACAAACCACTAGTTTATTCTCTGTATCTGTGAGTCTCTTTTTTTTTAATATTCACTAGTTTGTTGTATTTTTTAGATTCTACCTATAAGTGATAACATACAGTATTTTTTTTTCTCTGTCTGACTTACTTTACTTAGCATAATGTCCTCCAAGTCCATCCATCTTGCTGCAAATGGCAAAATTTTGTTCTTTTTTATGGTTGAGTAATATGTATGTGTATATATATATATATATACCACATCTTCTTTATCCATTCATCTGTTGATGGACACTTAGGTTGCTTCCATCCTTGGCAACTATAAATAATGCTGCTATGAACATTGGGGTGCATATATCTTTTCAAATTAGTGTTGTTGATTTTTTACAGACATATACCCAGGAGGGTCATATGGTAGTTCTATTTTTAGTTTTTTGAGAAAACTTCATACCATTTTCCACAGTGGCTGCACCAACCTACATTCCCACCAACAGTGCACAAGTGTTCCCTTTTCTCCACATCCTCACCAACATTTGTTATTTGTGCTCTTTTTGATGATGGCCATTCTGACAGGTATGAGGTAATATCTCATTGTGATTTCGATTTGCATTTCCCTGATGATTAATGATGTTGAGCATCACTGAGAAGTCCCTTATTAAATATATGATATATGATTTGCAAATATTTTATCCCAGTCTGTGGGTTGTCTTTCCACTTTGTAGATAGTGTGAAGCACAAATTTCTAATTTTGATGAAGTCCAACCTGTTTTTCTTTTATGGCTTATACTTTTGGTTTCTAAGACATCATTGACTAATCCAAGATCATGAAGATTTGTGTCTATGTTTTCTTCTATGAGTTTTATGTTTTAACTCTTGCACTTTGTTCATTGATTCATTCTGAGTTGTTCTGCATCTGGTGTGAATATAGGGTCCAAATGAATTCTTCTGAATGTGGATATCTAATTCCAGCACCATCTGTGGAAAAGAGTATTTTCCCCTGTGAATTGTCTAGGTACTTTGTTGAAAATCAATTGACTACTAATGTAAGGGTGTATTTCTGGGCTCTCAATTATATTTTATTGATCTGCATGTCCATTTTAACAATAATAAGTCTTCTGATCTATGAACACAGATGCTTTCCCATTTATTTAGATCGTCTTTAAGTTTTTCCATTATATTTTGTAGTTCTTTAGTGTACAAGTCTCAAACTTCTTTTGGTAAATTTATTCCCATGTAATTTTATTCTTTTTAATAAAATTGGAATTGATTTCTTAATTTCATTTTCAGATTGTTCATTGATAATGTATAGACATGCAATTGATTTTTACATATTGATCTTGTATCCTACAATCCTGCTG
>NW_006798913.1:2568312-2582816 GCF_000442215.2 Lipotes vexillifer | reverse complement strand
CTGAACTCGTTTATTTTCACTTCACAACATATCGATGCGGTTAGCTTTTCAAGTTAGTTCATATATACCTTTTTAATTCCCATTTTAAGAGTGGCATAGTATTCCACATTATGATATAACAAAATGCATGTATTCATCTCCCTATTGGTAGGCACTTATATTGAGTTTTCCTTTTTTGTTTAACTATCATAAAAATATTGAAATGAAAACTCTTCATCATACCTCTAACTACTCACACAGTTTCAAAGAATCTTAAAAACAGAATTGGCTGTTTATAGTGTATATTTATCTAAAATTTATCAAATGCCACAAAATTGCCCCTCAAAAGGGTCCATATTTTTCCATCATCAAAAAAAAAGTTAGATTTATTAAAGATGAACAACAAAACAACTAACAGTTCCTCATAATGGTCCTTTAACTTTGATAAAAAGAGTTCCTTTCCAATAAAGCAGCAAGACTCCTCTTGTGATTGTCAGATTAACTTGGGGCTAAGTGCAGACATCCAGCAGAACTCCTGGGGAAAGCATCTTCCTTCCCCAGACAATTTTAACCAGAAATAACAGAGAGGAACTAAGAGGATTTACCATGGTTTGTTCAATCAATCAATCAATTATACATGCTGTGAAGCTTTGACATTTTTGCTTACGGATCCCCAGAGGAATGTGGTTTACTAGGTCTCAGAAAGGGTAGCTCGTGTTTGGAAAGCAGAAACACATGCAAACTGGTTAGAACCATATACTCAATGAGTACTTCTCTAAATAAATGATCACTCGAGTTTGTATATTCCTAAAGCACTGATATACAAACATAGATATGGCATCTCTATGAATATTGGCATGAAACAGTCAACCAGATACCCCCTTGCTGCTGCCAGAGGGGTATATTATAATCATAATCCAAAGGAAGTGTGAAGGTGGTGCCCCCCACCACGAGGTCCTTGTTAGGTTACACGCCAACTTCTCAAGAGCTTTTAAGTACTTCTCCATCACCTCCAAATGCAAGGGCCTTTGGCCATGAAGGAAAGGATGAAGACCAGAGGCCAAATGCCCATACCTTGGAGCAACACTGCCTTATTCTATTTATGTATTTATTTATTTTCTTAAATGACATAGAGTTGATTTACAATATTATATTAGTTTCAGGTGTACAACATAGTGATTCAATATTTGTATAAATTATACTCCATTTAAAGTTATTACAAAAGTCTTATTCTCTTTACATAGTGAAACTGTCCACCAGCAGTGTGCAGAGAAGAAAGAATGGAAACAAGATCTTCAATAGAAATGACTTAATAAAAATTATTCTCTAAGTAAGCATATTAGAAAAGGTGAAGGTCTTTCTGCCTTACTAATATGTTCTCAGAAGCAAGAAGTTGACTGAAAATATGACCCCTGTATAAGATGACCAACAGAACATGGAAAATGAGAAATGTAGGCCATTCCAGACCATAAACTATAACTTTAGCCACAAGATACAAGGTAAGGTTAAAGAATGATTTTTTAGACAGAAAACTAGTTGACAGTAAAATCCAGGGTACAGGATTTCTAGTTGATAGGAATGTATTTGGAGCTAAGGTAACACTAGAATAAAATCTGAACTACTATTTGTCAAGATTCCTTGTCTCCGAAATTTTAAAAAAAAAAAAATTCTTTTTCCAGTTTTCCTCTCACCCCCAAAGCATATGTCTACTAAGCAATTCCTATATGGAATCTCTGGGCAAAACAATAATGGTGATAATAGTTAATAAATAGACCAATAGCCTTGAAATGCTACATTTTTAATACCAAAAAAAAAATTATAGTGACTGCCTCTAGATTTGGGGAGGAGGTGTCCTGTGTCATTTATCTCTCTATTTTGACCTTTTTAAAATTACCATGCCAGATAATGACTTTTGTATTATAATATCTTGTATTCATATTTTAAGAGGTTCCTGTTTTTTAGGTGTAGCATTCCAGTTTCTCGACCATTCTTTCATGTTTATTTTTTCTGATAAATCTTAAAACTGAAAATGGTTTTCTCCCCTAATCTCTCGGAATTGGTTCTGGGATTCTCTGAATATTGTTTTAAAAACTCCACCAGGTAGTTATTTTGTCTGATTTTATTTTAACACTATTTCAATAACTATGAGTTTTTTGCAAGAAAACAGCAATAAATGGAAAAATAAGTATAATGAGAAAATTCAGAACGTCAAACATCTCGTCAACAAAGATACACGGAACTTTCCTTACTAGGGAGCCTTGGGGTAAACTGAAAAACCAAAAACAAACAAACACTGCATTGTAACCACCAGAGGGCAGTGCACTCTAAGTAATGGACCCTAGCGCTCTTAAGATGAAGTCCTATTTCATTTATCTTGAAGATCAAATTTACATAAGAATAACATTAGACTACAAGTTTACTTGAAACTCGGTAATAATTACAAAACCTACTCCTGATATTAGCAGCATAACATTTATTTAGCATACTTAAAGAAGTACAGTCACCAGTGAATTATTCATATTAATTGGTGAGATGCTCCTTCACAGACATTTTGGGGAAGACCTCCATGAAACTGGAAGACATCCGTGAAACCGGAAGTGGCTGTGTATGCATGAAAACTCCGTGGATACAGAAACTGTCCTGTCCACCCAGCTGTTTCTTCTGTACATGCATTAGGGTCCAGTTTATAGTGACAATTCAATAAATGTTTGATGAAGAAAAAAATTAAATGATCATAGTTTCAGCCCTACTCAGTTGGTACCCTCCTCAGGCTCCTGCCCTGGGCCCTGCACTTTTCATTTTAGAAGAGTTTTGGATTTACAGAAAAAAAAATGTAAGCTAGTACGGAGAGATCTCATACCACCCGCACCCAGTTTTCTCTGTTTTTAAATATCTTAAGATCAGTATGATATAATTGTTATAATTAATGTTACATTGATACACTATTATTAGCTAAAATTTATACTTTATTCATATTTCCTTAGTTGTTACTGGATGTCCTTTTTCTGTCCCAAGGCCCTATCCAGGATACCACGTGACAAATATTTATGTCCCCTCAGGCTCCTGGAGGTTCTGACAGTTTGTCCTTGTGTTTGATGACAGTTGTGAGTAGCACTTGTCAGCTGCTTTGTAAAATGTCACTCAGTTTGGGTTTGTCTGATGTTGTTCTCATGATGAGACTGAGGTTATGGGTTTTAGGAGGAGATATAAAGTTTTCAATACAAAATCTTGTGGACAGAAGGGCAAGCTGGCCTTGGGCAACATTGGAGAGTGAGTAGAATCCCTGTTTTCTCACTTCATAGGATCACCCTCACTTCATCCTTCTCTACATCCACACACACCTCTCCCACTTTCCAGCATGAGCACCCAGAGCTGGCTCCACCCTCTTTGCATGCCTCTGGCATTCTTCACCGAGGGACACTTCCGCTGCCTCCCTCTCTCCCTCTCACTCTGTGCATCCAGGCTCACTGGCTCACCTTCAGATCCTAGACTCCAGAGCTGTCACACCTGCCATTCTCTGCCTGGAGATTTCTCACAACACATCCCAGAACCCTTGATGCCCACCTGACCCCATTCCATACCCCATTTACCTGTATGTACCTCCCATTCATTCTTCAGGTGTCCAGCAAATGTCAACTTCCTCGAGAAGACCATCTGCCACCTCTGGCCAGAGCCTGCCTCTCAGAAAGCCAGATCCTTTGACTCTTAGAGCAGCTTGAGCTGTTCAGAGCAACTGTCTCTGATTGCGATCAGGCACCCTACAATTCTGTGATTCATGCTTACTCCCTCCTGTAAGCTACATGAGAGAGGGCAGAAAATAGGTCTGTTTTCTTCACCCAATGTCGTCAGTGCCTTGCAGGAATAGTGGACACTCACTACATCTCTGATAGAGGGAGGAAAGGAGATGGGAAGACCATGGCAGATGTCAGATTTGTCCTTTGACTTGATTCAGCCACCATCTGGGATCTTCAAGATTGCAGCAGTGTAACTTGACAGATGACACTTCTGTTTTGGGCTGGGCATCCAGTGGGACAGGAAAGGATGCTGTTTACTAAGGGGAGAGACTGGACAATTTGAAGCACAAGGGGAAAGGGAGAAGGAATCAAGTGTTCCTAGTTCCACATGTTAAATGTGGAAGGCCTAATAAAGTGATTGTCTACAAGCAAGGAACCCAAAGATAATTATTCAGGTGGCTCACCCAGGATTGCACAGAGCTGGTACATATTCTAGTATCTGATGTTCAGTACTTTTTCCAAAGTGAATTTGGAGGGGACTTTAGAAATTATCTTATTCATCTTGTATCCATACCAGAGAATTAGCCTACTCATTGCCAAAGATTGATTCAATCTTCTCTGTATCATTCCGGATACTTGCAGAGCAGTAATACCAACAATAAAAGCAAAAACAATTAAAGCATGATCAAATGGAAATCTTTCTCGAATTTGCCTAATGTTAAGGGTCACTTAGCACTTTCTAAGTTCACGATTGACTCAGCCAAGTGGAATTGGGTTGCAAGAATTTGCGTGTCTTCAGGGAGGAATTCACTAACAAGGGTAACTGGTCTAAATATAACTTTCACTGGGTCCTAGAACAGAAAAATGTCATTAACAGAACAACTGCTGAAACCCAAATAGAGCCTGTAGTTTAGTTATTAGCACTACCCCCATGTTTATTTCTTCATTCTGATGAATGCACCATGGTTGTGTAGGATGTTAGGGAAGCAGAGTGAAGGACATGCAGGAACTTGCTGAAATACCTTTGCAACTTTTGTGTAAATCTGCCATTATTCCAAAATGATAAGTTATATAAAAACAACAAAAGGATACTGATGTATCTCACGGACCCAAGTGGTTGAAATGCCTCCCAAGGAACTGGAACCATAAAAGAAGAATTAAATAGAGATGGTCATACACAAAATGTTCACCTCACCAGCAATTGAAGAAACACGAATCAACAGGAGATAAAATGTGTTTCCTATGAAATCAGCCGATATAAAGATAACCAATATTGAGTAGATTGGGGGAAAATGATCCTTTATGCACTGTGAGGGATATTCACTGTAACACACTCTTTTTATGGCAGCTAATAGAAAACTCATCTCAACTGAGACAAGAGGGAATATTTTGGCTCAGGTGTCTGAAAGTTCAAAGTTAGGTCAAGCGTCAAGTAACGCCTGGCTCCAGTGAATAAAATTTTGCCTTCTTTCTGCCTCTCCTCTCTGCTTTCTGTGATGTCCACTTTACCCAAAGTTGACTCCCCATATACCACAAGACTTCCAGCAATTCCCACAGCTGTATTCTTCCTCCTTTCCATCAAGGAACAAAGAGAATGATTTTCCCAATAGTCCTGAGAAAGTACATATTTCTCATCTCAATGCCCTGAGCCAATCTCTCCAAACCTGCTGGATGAGGATACCAGAGGGAAGGTCCATCAAAGGAAATGGACAATACAATTTCCATGAGGGTAGGGTATCCATTAATTTCATTTTTATGGAAGCCTTTTTAAAATAAGGAATTACAAACAAATCCAACTTTTTAATTTATTTCCAGTAATCAAATTTGTACAAAAAAAGGAATCATGCACAAGAGATGTTCTGGTAATTTTATGCATAAAAAACTCAAAACAATCTAAATTCACAGCAATAGTATGTTTGTTATATAAGTTACAATGCACTACTTAAAGGACTACCATGCAGCCATTAAATATGACATTTTCAAAGAATATTTACTGATAGTGAATAAAAGTCATACTGTACTGGTAAGTTCAACAAATATTTATTGATGGACTGCTATGTGCCAGGCACTGGGATACATCAGTGAACAAAACAAAGAGCCTGCTCTCCTGGAATTAAATTTTTAAAAATACTACAAAAAAAACACGTGTCAAAATTTTAAACACCAACATTTGCAGATGCATGTACACAAAAATATCTGCCAAACAACCAACAATTCATACATCTGCAGACACAAATATCTGTAAAGTTGTACATCAACATGTTAACAGTAGGTTTTTTTTCCAGCCAGTGGTTTAAACGGGATAGTTTTTATTTCTTCTTGGTCTTTTACTCTGTTTCCAGAACTGTCTACCATAAACATATGTTTTCTTTAAAGCCAAGAAATAAGTAGCAAATTTGCTATTTTTTAAAAGAGTGGATATTGGTTTCCATTGATAGTTTGGCATTTGCAGAACACCTGTTAAATGTTTGATCCCTTCTTTCCACTCTTACCAAGCTGGGGGTTGGGTGGTAAGAGAAATAGGAGGAAAGGAGGACATTGAACTTACGTTTCTACACTGAGTTCTAATTGCATCTAATTTGCTCAAGTCAAACACTTCTTGCATCAAATCCCGTTTGTTTTTGCAAATGCTGTGATGAATTGATAGACTTGCCAGTTTTAGATTTGTGTAAAACCAAGAATGCATGCAAGGAATGAGCATCACCTGTTCATATTATCTGAGATATGATTGCAGAGAGAATGACTCTCTCACATTTCAGAATCCCCACAGCATGACTTCTGTCCTGTGTTAAAAATAACTCTAATACTGTCCAAGACATTCATTAACCTTGGTGTGCAAATGCCAAAGCCATTCCCAGAGTAGGGATGTTTCTAGAGCATTTTCCCATGAGAAAACAAAGCATCTGACTTAGGGCGATATGAAAATATAAAATTCTGCTCAAATAGCCAGCTTTTCTGTTTTAACTACCCATGAGCATATCATCAGTGGTAACAACCTTCTTGGCATGTATGGGCTAAAAGTGTTTTGAGATATGAATTCCTATACACAGTTCATATGATGTATTCAAATGAATGTGATCAGCTTTGACCTTTTAAGTTTGAACAGTTGGTCAAACAAAAGTATAAAGATTCCTTGGAATTCATTGAGAGAGTGATGAATGATTTCAAATTGATTCCCAGGAGTGTCATAATTATGTAACTATTCACTCATATACTGAAAAAAATCTCTGAAATCCTTGTAGAATTAGGGAAGTCTAAAGACATCTTAAAGCTGGCCTAAGATTTATCCCAGAAAGAAACAAGAACAATTTGGTCACTAGATCTTTGACATTTGTCCTATCACTATTTGAGGGACAACATTTAAAGAATCTTGATTCATCTGAAATAAGTTTCAAATACCAATTATTTTCATGAATAGGGCACTCAGTGAAGTTATACATGTATCAGATGCCTTTCACTTCAAAATGTCTTTGCAGATCTTCAGGAATAACAGATTTTTGCTGTATAAAAATCCATAATCATTCAGTATGGTTGACTGCTCAAAATCCATGAACTGAACCCATCACTTTCAGAGAGGTGCAGCCTTCATTTACAAGGCATCAAGGCAGCCCAGTCTTCCCATGAGAGATTTAATTACTTTTGGAGCAAGGGACTATTACATGACAGAGACCAATGACAGCCCAATGCTTGACTGCAAGTATTTTCTACAAAAAAGGAAAGTAATTATAAATAATATCATGCATAAACATGTTAAAATTCCTAACCAGATTAATACTTTTATCAGTTTTATTATTAATATCTTTTATGACTTTCTCAAATTTTGAAACTTTTATTAAGCTGTAATCTCAAATAAGATTTGTAGAATAAACATAAATGTTTTTATTTTTTAAAGACTCTGAAACACCCTCCAAAATCAAGGTCCATAAAACAATGGCAGTAAAGTGTCTTCAGTATTGTTTCTAAATTCTTCTGCAAAATATCCTATCAATACTGCTCAGGTTAAACATCGGTATATAGAGTTGACACTCATGGCTCAGTACTAAGAAATTCAATGAGCAGAAGGTTTTGAAGATCTTCTAATGCCCAATACCAATCACAGTGCCCAAGTGGAAATTAAAACTGAAAAAAAGTTTCACTCTGGCAGCCAAAAATCACAAAGTCTCCTTTACTGCTGTAACACAATATTCTATTTGCCAACAAAATGTACAACTGCTTGGCATTATAAAAATTACCATTTAAGATCACGGAATAGAATAAACTAACAAGCTAAAAATCAGGTAACTAATTGCTAACAATCCACTAGGATGAATGTCAGTGCTGTCCTGGCCTTAATCTTCAGGAATTTACACTCTGAGACAGTTGAAGTTAATCTGGACTTTGAGCCTGGAATTAGCAAATTCTGTTATTTATAGTCTTCTACACTAAAATATATTTACTGTAACACTAGTAAACTAAACACTTCAGCATCTTTCAGGACTTCCCTGGCGGTCCAGTGGCTAAGACTCTGTGTTTCCACTGCAGGGGCCTCAGGTTCAATCCCTGGTGGGGGAACTAAGACTCCATATGCCGTGGGGCAAAAAACTTCAGTATCTTTAATATGCAGTGTCCTTTCTCAAGGCCCTTGAAGGTTCTGTAGTCACACAGACCTCTTCCCCATCACACCTCTCCTTACACTGGGTCGTTCTGCAGGGGCGTGGACATTCTGAGAATCTGGCTGAGAGGGTGTACAGCTGGGTGTCCCTTTAGTTTTGGTTTGATGGGTTATCTTCATGTGGGTTGCAGTCACTCTCATGTAGAGTTAAATATTTGTTAACCATCTCAGTGTATGAATGGTGTCCAGGAACTGACCCCCTCCGCCAACTCACCCAGCATCAAAGCACAAGGGCGAAAGACACAAAAGGATACAAAAATGTCCTATGGCGTCTGGCACCGGAAATATGTGGGTGATAAAGGAGAAACAAAACGATTCAGCTCCTCTGTGACCTGATGAGTGGATTTCAGATCAATTCACGCATAATCTAATGTAATTAAATGGCACTCTGTTTTAAATTATTCCCACAAAAAATTTTCAAAGCATATCATCTTAATAACACACACTCAAGAGAAAAAGAAAAAGGAAGGCTTAGAGTTCTGTTCCTAGTATGAACATATAGTCTGCCTCATTAAAAGGTAAAATAATGGTGATCTAACAATTATGTGCCAAGAAGCTACTGTAAATTATTTTTACTGCACAAGAAGAATATTGAAATGTAGGTTTACATCCTTGTCCTAAAGGTATGTTATGCCTTAAGATATTAACTAGTGCTAATAAGAAGATATTCTTGGGTTTCCCTGGTGGCGCAGTGGTTGAGAGTCCGCCTGCCGATGCAGGGGACACGGGTTCGTGCCCCAGTCCGGGAAGATCCCACATGCCGCAGAGCGGCTGGACCCGTGAGCCATGGCCGCTGAGCCTGCAAGAAGACATTCTTCACAACAAGACACTTAAAAGCTAACATACAGAATAAGAAGATAAAACTCTACTGTGAAGATGTCTCTGAAGATGTTTGAAAATGTTTTTGATGTTAGTAAATTTTTTTAATGTTTAAATATCTCAATATCATAACTTATATGGTTATAAAGCACACAGTGTGTTAATATTTCTAGCTAACATTTATATTATTCCAGGCAGTGTTCTAAGCACTTTACATGTAAAGACTAATTCTCAAAGCAAATCTATGAGGGGGTATTATTGTTCCATTTTACAGAAGAGGAAACTGAGTACCTTGCCTTGCTTGGGAGCACATGGCTAGTACAAGATGGAACTGAATTTGAACACAACTCCTTTCCTTACTAGTATTAACCTTCCCCTTTCCTGTCCCCCATCTCCTCCCATAGCACTTTTCACCTTCTGGAACAAAATGTAATAATGACAAGTGATGAAATCAGTAAAAAGTATTCTGATGATGAAAAGGAAGTTTTAATTTACAAAGATTAGATCACCCAGAGTCCAGGCTGATACGGACAAATTCCTTTACCATCTTCCTTCCCCATGTGGGTAAATTTCTTCTAGCCTTCCAAGGGACATGCTTTATCCTGAGATTTTAGTTTACACTCCATGCTTTCCATGGACCCAGTCTCCTATCCCCACTTGGATATAACACTCAAGATCCCGGAATATTGAGACCAACATCCGTGCCTGGAGCATCACGCTCTGCCTTTGTTTCTGGCTCCTTCATACTTCGCTTACTTTCTTTTGAGCGCCTCTAGCCCCATGAAAAAAATTCTGTTTCTAGCATTTCTAGGTGTCTTACTAGGAGGATTTTCAGGCTTTCTATTCAAAAACTTGTGAGAAACCCCCCACTTGTGTGTCCCTTCATCTCCCTGCCATCCACGGGGTCCCTACAAGAGACGTGGTACCTCCTCTCCTACGCTTTCAGGGCATCCCCGCATCTCACTCAACCTTTCCGAGACAGAGGCATTTGTTTTTCTCCTTTCCTGAGGAAGGGCAGAATGGCTGACGGGGAACATGAATTTGGGGAGAGAAGAATGGGAAAATATCGATTTTGCAATGTTAAAATTGTATCTCTTGTGGTGGAGGCTAACTAAAATGCTGTCTGATCCTGCTTCGTCTTCCTGGGCGGTCACGAAAGTGAAACTTCCCAGCCATCCTTTGCTTTAAGCAGAGACCGACCATCCGGGTAGTTTCCAGCCAATGGGATGTGGAAGGAGGAGGAGGACCACACCCTCAGGCCTGCCATGCAATCTTCCAGTGATGTACCCCACACCCCGCTCCTCTTTTGTGGATGTTGGCGCTTCCCAGCGAAGAAACCTGAACCCCTGAATTAGTGACGGCAGGAAAGCCACAAAAGCGCTGCCTCACCCTCATGAGATTGGATGTCGGCAAAGAATGAACTTTTATTGTGCTAAGTAACTGAGTTTGGGGGGTTGCTGGCTTTAATTATCTAGACCAATATATTCCCATCACAGTTATCTGAAACATCATTTTAAGCTGAAATGCTCAAATATTTGGTAAGTCCAAAAAGTGACCTCATTAGAGTCACAATTATGTTCATGATTAAACTGAAAAATGCATTTGTAGAGTCTTATCTGTAAGTTTAGGTATAAGTTTGAATTGCCTGATTGTTTATTTCAAGCAACACATCAAAATATTGATGATAATATTCCTGGTAGCTGTACATTTATTTATGCAATAGCAACCCCCAAAATGTTCATTTATAAAAAAAAATAATAATAATAATGGCTTCCTGGAATCTAAATGAAACGCTAAAAACCTGAGTCAATACCAGAGAAAGCAGAGACGGGAACCCCAACCCACCTGGGTTTTAGGCTGGCCAAAGTGTATGGCTGTGGGGACGCCTCTCTGTATTTTCTAGAAAGTGCTGTCAGATGCATACAACCAAGGTCTGTGTCAGACTAATGTTTCTAACAAATGCTTATTGTCTGTGAAGGTACATATATGTGTATGTTTTTAACAAAACCAAAATGTTTAAAATTGAATTCATCCTTCATAACATGGTCATATATTATAATATCTAGAATTAATTAGCTCTGGAAAAATCTATTTATGGATAAGAATGAGTTAGAATTCCAAATGCAAACTACAAACCCCATTTAGTTGTTCTCATGTATCATGAGGACATGGCAGTTGCTGGAAAGCAATGTCACATCTTGACATTGCTGACAATTGTATTTTATTCTTTTGCAAAGCTTTCATAGGTTATTTAATAATGTAAGAGGATCTTCTAATTAGGAGGGAATTTAAAGAATGCAGAAACAAAGGAGAAAGATGGGAGGGATAAATTAGGAGTTTGGGGTTAACAGATACATACTACTATATATAAAACAGATAATCAACAAGGACCTACTGTATAGCACAGGGAACTATATTCAATACCTTGTAATAACCTACAGTGGAAAAGAATCTGAAAAAGAATACATTCATATGTACAGCTGAATCACTTTGCTGTACACCTGAAATTAACACAACATTGTAAATCAGCTATACTTTAGAAAACTAAATAAATTAATAAATGACTGCAGAAACAAAGCACAGCTAAATTAATTGCCTTGCGCACAGCCTTAGAGAAGCTGGTGGCAAATCTGAGAACAGACTCTAATTCTTCCTTCTCCATTTCTCTCCTGCTTTATGTCTCATTATAAAGATCTTCTTATTCTGAAATAAATCTAAAAATTTTTTAAATAATTTTGTGTTCTGCTTTCTGAAACTTATATGTACATAATTTTCATGTTTGAGAACAACTTTCCAGCATCAAAATATCTTGTATATTTTCTACTTTTGTGATTTTCTAAATAAAAATATCAAATAAGAATTCCCTTAAACATATTCTTGTAGAAAACTCTGTCTCATTTCCTAATAGAATCCCAGAGTATATAAAATCTTTAATTTCAATGAAGAGGTTTCCAGTTGTTCTTACTCTTTTTATTGTAAAAAGTGTCATAATTTAATATTAGGATGAAATGTGAGTTTCCAAATGAACAAGAAACAAGCTGGATTTTGCAAGCCAACTCTTGTGGAAGTCCTTTTTGATGAGAGTTTCAAGTTAGAATCCTCAAATCTCACTTACAGTCAGAAGCTGTATAATTGTCATCTGAATATAATTTTCCTACAGTTCAATAAACTGCAAATTGTTTGGCTGCAGAATAAATGACTTCAGCTATTTTAGTATTAAATCAACATATGTTTAAATCATTTTCAAGATTCTGTTGATGAGGCTAGCCAAGCAATGAAAATACCTTCAATATGAAAGAAATGAATATTTCTGGGTTTAAACTTACTATTTCATGGGCTAAACTAATTTGCAACATCAAATAGTAGTAGTTTAATAGATCAGTTGAAGGATTTTTATCAGATAGGACTCACCTCCTTTGTTTCCCTGGTCTCTCAGGGACCACTGTCTTTTCTTGTCTGATGTGCAGTATCTTGAAAACTTGTTTCATACATTTTGTCTATATTTTTCTTATTGTTGCTTTGGGGAGAGGGTGATAAATATGGTCCCTATTATTCATTCTCTGCTAGAAGCAAAGTGATTGAACTGATTTTAACAAGGAAGGATTCATGAAATATTTTTGGAAGAAGGAAAGCCTTATGTTGAGATAATTGTAGATGCTGACACTCCAGGCTTTGTGGAATAGCATGGAAAATAATGAATAAAATTTAACTGATTTACTGTTTAACCCAAGCACAGGAAAATGGATTTAGTCTGCTCTAGAAACGGGGAAATTGACCATCTTACTTATCAGACAGCTTAGGGTAATTTTTTCAGCAGAAACAAAGAAAACCCTCAAAGTCCACTTACTGCTCCATGACAAGACCCAGGCTGACTGAGCGCCCTCCATCTGGGACATAGCTAGTCTGATGGCAGAGGTAAATCTGAAGGCACTGAAAGAGCAAAATGTTTTATAGCTTCTGCTCAGATATGGCTCACAGGATATTTATCCATATTTTATTGACCAAAACTAGTCCCATGTCTGGATATAGGTCCCTTTAAAGAGCGGCCCAACTCGTAAGTTTCCTGAATATTTTCAACAATTGTAAAATCTACCATGCTCAATAAAAATTAAACTAGTGGTTCTCAATCTCCTTTGAATTCGGATGACATCTTCCCAGAAAACAGAAAATATATATATATATATATATGTAACAAACATGGATACTTTTCATATAATATCCTAGGCCTTGTGAAATCCCTGAACTGTCCCCAAGGACCAGAGGCCAGAGACTCTAGGTTAACAGCCCCTGATTACATAGCTTTGATGTCTATAGCTTTAGGGCAAGGAGAAATCTTAGTCAGTTTACCATAAATTTTATAGAATTGAAAGGTCATATTTTGAGAAAACCAGAATGTACTTTAATTCTGTTGACTATAAACACAAATCTGTTTGTAAGCATATCAAAATATTCCATAGAGTGAATATACATGAATGTATTAAATATTTGTAATACATGAAAATTACAAAGTCTTTGAATCTACCATGATTTATTTATACCCCATTTTCAGAAATCTTAGTTGAGCCATTTTAACAAAACTGTTCTTTAGACTGAAACCAGTCTGCTAAACTTCATCTGAACTTTTAACTCAGTCATTTGATCAGGTCTGTGAGAATAACAAAACACCTGTTGGTCAATCAGTGTTACTTCTGTTTCTTTTAAGAAATCTGGCCAGATTTGTCAGGCTGTGAGCCTACACTTGCTCCATTAAAAGTCAGAGAAGAACTCAAAGAAGTATTATTTCATTTCTCTTTTGAAGAACAGAAGAGAATAAACCAAGAAGAAGAAACACCAAGAAAGTCCAAAGAGTAAATGATTTCTGTTTAGGACACAATTTTATCCATGTCATTTTGTATGTAAGATCTGTATTTTTGTTGTTTATACTGATAATCATGATAAAATACATGAAAATGTGTAAGAAAATACTTTGGTTTAAGAAAAGAATATTATTTTTATGTTTGTAATATTTAGTTAGATTCAGATAGTTTAAAAATTATAATTTTGTATTTAAAAACAATTAAAACCACATAGATTTTGTTAGGTTTTTTTTTTTTTTTAGCATAAGGCAAGACTCAAATAAGATACAGTAAAAAGACTGAAAGACCACTGTAATAATCAATCCCAACATTCAAAATAGAAAAATTCTAGGAGTGTTGATTTACAAAGGAACTATTTTCAAAAGGGCAGGCAGAGGGTAAAGGAAGCACAGGAACATTAGAGCACTTAAAGTTTACTAAAAAGAAGCTCAAATACAGCAGTGAGAGGACACGGAGCCCAGGACC
>NW_006798913.1:2562662-2568302 GCF_000442215.2 Lipotes vexillifer | reverse complement strand
GGAAATCTACCTGGGGAAGTCACCATCATCTCAAGATGAACCCCCAGGGAGGAAGGGGTCAATGCCTACCTCACTGCCTGCCTCTCTCTGATCTGCTGGGGCTCCTGTTGGTAAAACCAGCTCAAAGAAGCCAGAAGTCAAGGAAACCATTGACGCTGGGAGTAGATCTCAAGGAGGAAAAGGGGCTTCCCTGGTGGCGCAGCAGTTGGGAGTCCGCCTGCCGATGCAGGGGACGCGGGTTCGGGTCCCGGTCCGGGAGTATCCCACATGCCGCGAAGCGGCTGTGCCCGTGAACCATGGTTGCTGAGCCTGCGCGTCCGGAGCCTGTGCTCCGCAACGGGGGAGACGACAACAGTGAGAAGCCCGTGTACCGCAAAAAAAAAAAAAAAAAAAAAAAAAAAAAAAGAGGAAAGGGGAGGAATCTGCCCTAAAGTACGTAAGTACAGAATTGGACAGTTTTGAGAAAATTAAATATTATGATCATATGAGTGGATTGCACTCTAGATCAATCTTTTAATTGAAAATAGCATTAAATCTTGCTTCATCATTATTTTCCTCCACTCCTCCCATGGGGGTGATGAGGAAGGAGAACAGGCTTCCACAGAGTCTCAACAGTCTACAAACTCCTTGAGGCAGGTATCACATCTTATAAATCTTTCTATCCTAAGCTACAGCATGTATTTAGCACACAATAAATATTTACTAAATTAGTTGACTGAATAAGTGAGCAAATCATGTTTAAGTGGGAAGGGATTGATGTAAATAAATCCCAACTGTGAAAGTGGAAATCTATATAACACAGATTGTTGGTCCTAAAATGCAACTCCTCGGGTGGTTTCTCATAAACTTACGTGAAACTGAGATATTTTAATTCTGTGACACTCTGACCTATGTTTCAAAATTATTCCTTTAGGTAATCCCATGCAATTCTCTGTATATCTACTCATACAAAAGGCCCTATGTTTCCAATTTATTTTATGGTGAGATGGCTCTCAAATATATCATTACAAATTCCGCCAGTTTTCTTTGGGTGATATATGGTAACATATTCATCTCTAACTGAAAACAGGATGATTTGTTGGAATGAATCAGGACACACTTAGGCCACCCCAGAGAAATAAATCTCAACACTTTCAGGAGAGCCAGGGGAGCCTTTTTCTTTTGGTCTCAACTAGGCTCACCCAGAGAGTGATCCTCTTTAAATAGCAAAACTAAAATCAAAGTCCCATAGAGACCTAAAACATATAGCCAAATCCATTTCCAAATCAGTTCTCACTTGACTGGAAATGCTGCTGCCTGTGTAACTCACTCTCAGAAAGCCCATATCCTCAGGCTAATTATGAAGTCATTCTTCTCTGTCCTTCCCTTTTCCTCCTTTTTTCTCCTATACCAGCATTACCAAGTTTAAACTCTTTCTGCTCACTGCACAACAGGCCAATAAACCGGGAGACAAGTTGTTGGAGCAATGAATAGGGACTTTATATGGAAAGCCAGCGACCAAGAAGATAGCAGACTAATGTCCTAGAGAACCATCTTCCAGGAGTTAGAATTCAGGCTTCTTTTATACTAAAAGGGGAGGGAGTGTGGCTGGTTGTTGCAAACTTCTGGTGTCAGAATCCCTTGTTCTTGCATCTGTCCCCATAGGTCAGGTCATGATGCTCCTGTAAACCTCTAACAAGACAAATGTTATTCTCTGATCTGCAACTTTTTATCTCTATATGAATGGAAAATTGTTACCTTTAAAGGTCAGAGCCTTGAGAATGGGCTATCCTGTATAGGCTATAGGAGTGTGGCTGGTTGTTGCAAACTTCTGGTGTCAGAATCCCTTGTTCTTGCATCTGTCCCCATAGGTCAGGTCATGATGCTCCTGTAAACCTCTAACAAGACAAATGTTATTCTCTGATCTGCAACTTTTTATCTCTATATGAATGGAAAATTGTTACCTTTAAAGGTCAGAGCCTTGAGAATGGGCTATCCTGTATATTTCAGGCTATAGGCAACATTCTTTTATAAAAGGTGCTGAGCCAGCATGACAGGCAACAGAGGACAAAGGTTAAAGTAAAAGAAACAGATCCAACATGGAGTCAGATTTGTTCTTCTCTATTATACCAGGAGACATCTATAATGTTTTATAGTTGTCCCCAAGTGACATAGATAATTATACGAAGAAGAAAGGAGGGCAAGAAGTAAACATACAATTTGCCAATTTATAGACTTTCTGATAGAACCTGAGGGGTTTTTGTTCAAAGTTTATGCATTCTACCTTGAATGTAGGTACCACAAAAATATCAAAAATCTAGTAGATGGTGGAGGAAGAAATTGAAGAAAGAGGAGAACAGAGAGAAGAATGGAGGGAAGAGGGTAGGGAGAGAGAGAGAGAGACTTACCTTCTACTTATCCATTCGTAATTCTTGAGTCAAACTCTTTACATCAAAGTGACAAAGAAAAAATAGAGAAAATATGTAAGAGAAACATAGTGTGTCACCCCAAATCTTCCAGAACCTTAGATAGATCATGGTCATACTTTGATAGACTTTATACTACAGAGGAAAAGGACTAGAAAGGAAAAGGGGCTTTTATAATACAGGAACATTGTATTGACTTGGGTGAAGTTTAAGATGAAGATAAAGCAATTTAGGGAAAAAGATGTGACCTCCGTATAAAGAAAGGTCACAGGTTTTGGAGTCACTATGTAGGTTTCAGTTGTGGCTATGACTCCAAGTTTGTCTTTTGACAAAGAAAAACAGGATTCTGATCAGTTACACAATTAAGTATCCATAAGATGAACTAAAAACAGTTACTGAGAAGAAACTTCTCTTGAAAAGGAGAGAATTTCTTCTGTGGTTGCTCAGTAAGAAGATATTATGTGATGCAGAGGAAGAAAAACTAAACAATAAATAGGAGGTATTGGTAGATATAACCCATAAGAATATTTCCAACTCCTCCAGAGGGTTCCAAGAACTCTGAGGTCTATTGGGTTACTTCTTTAAATCAAAGCATTCGTCTTTGGAAAGCTGCTTTCAACAATCAGCCAGCATACGACTAACAGTCTTACAAAGCATTTTGGTATAGTTCATTATCAAAGGTTACATTTTGACAACTAGTTTTTCTTAGTGGTCACAACATGAAATTATAAGGTTTAAATCTAGACATTCGTTGGATGATTGAGGCTTTAATGGTGGGAATTTAATGACATAACTTTTTTTTTTTTTTTTTTTGCAGTATGCGGGCCTCTCACTGCTGTGGCCTCTCCCGTTGCGGAGCACAGGCTCTGGACACGCAGGCTCAGCAACCATGGCCCACAGGCCCAGCTGCTCCATGGCACGTGGGACCCTCCCGGACCGGGGCACGAACCCACGTCCCCTGCATCGGCAGGCAGACTACCAACCACTGCGCCACCAGGGAAGCCCTGACATAACTTTTTTAACTTTATTTTTTTAATATTTTCAAACATGCACATGTCTTGGGACTTGTCAGATGCTAAGATGGGTAGAACCTAGTGGGAAAATGGGGGAAACACAATGAGAATATCAAAGTAGAAAAAGAACTAGATAACACAGGTTCTGCTGAGCCATGGTAAGAAATTGTATTTTAGTCTCAGAGCAACATGAAGCAATTAAAAAGTTTAAAGCAGAAGGATATATGGCCTGAATTATTATTTCTATATTGTTTTTGCAGTCTACTGGTTCATGTGCTAAACTACAGATTTTCTAAGGGCAGTGGAAGGAACTTCATCCTTGTTTTTTTTTTTTTTTTAATCCCCAGTCATCTAAAATAATGCCTGATATATGGGACTTGCTGAAGTAACTAAATACTTTTGCAGTTGATAGATAGTACTTATGGGGTATGTGGTAGACACAACCCCCCATGATCTCTGCCTCCTGGTGCTCATACCCTCTGTAATCCTCTTCATCTGAGTGTAGACAGAGCCTGTGACTTGTTTCTAAACCAACAAAATTTCCATTTGTGATGGAAACTCATTTCCATGCTTAAGTTAGCAAGTTCCATCTTGCTAGTGGACTATGTAGCTTTTCTGTCTACTTTGGTGGAGCAAGATGTTGTGTTGGAGAGATCTACATGACAAGGTATCACCAACAGCCAGCTAGGTACTGAGACCTTCAACCCAACAGCCCTTAATCTTGTCAGTTTCTCCTTCCTCAGTCAAGCCTTTGGATGAGACCCCAGCCCTGGCTGACATCTTGACTGCAGCCTCATGACAGACCCTGAAGCAGAGAACCCAGTGAAACCTTGCCCAGACTCCTGACCCACAAAAACTGTACAATAATACATGTATATTGTTTTAAGCCTATACATTTGTCGCAATTTATTATAGGACAATAGATACATAGTACTACAGGGAGGGGGCACTCAATTCACATTAATTCATTCTGCTCTGAGGTTGTTTTTTCCATGCAGGTGTGGGTGTTCAGGGGCTGTATTTGGGCTAAGACACCAGGCACTCTGGCCCCAATATTAGTTAATCCATGGGTCATTTCCTGAGCTGAACTGGGCCATTTGGAATCTGTCTCCCAAGAATTTGACCGTTGGAAAAGAGAGATAATGGCACATTACCACTGCCACTCTAGAGAAAAGGTTGAAATAAGATATTCATTGCTGAAGGTACAAGTCAATAAATTGTATTTCTGTCAATGGTAATGGCAAGGTGGGTGAATTTCAAAGAATGTCCTACAGATTTAGACAAAAAATTTGAATTTACACAACCTTTTAAATTATAATTCAGGTGTGAAAAAATAATGTTAGAAATTTTTAGTCCCATAAACATAGCCCTTCATTTTATATGAAGGGAACTGAGTTAGATTTGTAGACAATATTATTTTTTGGTCAACAATTTTCATTGTGGAAACTTGGGAATACAGGATGCCATCCTTAATCATGGGACTGTGGTTAAAGAAAACAATAAGTGATAAGAATTTAAGCTGGAAGTGGAGGAAGATTAAAATTACTTGTAATTTTGAAAGAATAATATGGAAAATGCAGAGGTATCTTCTTTCAGGAAATGGAAACTAAAGGAAGGATAAAGTGTGATAAAAATCCATTGTTCTATTTGTGAAATAAATAGATTAGACAGAATGTATTCCTAACCTCTTTTGAAGTTATAACTGTTTAGGACCCTACGAAGAACCCGGTATAAAGAAAAATAACAAAACTGAAAAAATGAAAGTGAGAAAACTCCCTTATCTATACTGCTGCCACTCCATCCTCCACCAGAAGAGGGCAGCGCTAAGGAAGAGGATGGAAGACGCAACACAGTAAGCCTGCTCACTGAATACCATAAATAAACCACGTTAAAAGAAAGATGCTTGGATCCAAGAAAAACTCAGATAAAACATTTAGAACGTTATTTGTGGACATAATGCAAAGGTATAAGCTTGAATTATTATTTACTATGATTTATAATTAATCCTGCATCATCCATCAACACAATTACTAATACATGAAAATCACCAACAATCTAATGAGGCCTTAAATTAATATCAGTTTCCTTTCTAAAAGCAGCAGTATTCTTGGTTCACAGGGAGGCATAAAGTGATACTCAAAACGTCAATGTTAATTCAAGGCACAAGGAGGTAGCAGTCCCTCTGACTCTGGAGGCTGTAATCTGAGCAGCATGGCATTCCT
>NW_006798913.1:2529811-2562639 GCF_000442215.2 Lipotes vexillifer | reverse complement strand
GCATTCCTGGCTGGGTGATGAGAGCATGGAAATTTGAATAGCCACTTTCCTTGTCTTAAATGTGTACGCATTATCACAAGAGATGGAGAAACTGACTTGTAAAGTTGAAATAAGATGCAAGATTGTTTTTCTGTGTGGTCTTTCTTCTTGAAGTCTAATTCAAACTATTTGCAAAGTCTACCAAAAACATAGACAAGAACAATGGTGGAATTAAATTATTTCAACCTCTTTTTTTTTTTTTACCCTTCAGGCTGTACACAGACGTAACCACCAAAATCTAAATTGTTCCCTTAATTGTGGAAAGGATGCCTTACAAAAAGTCTCATGTGTGGATTTATGGTAGAATTTGACCCAATATCCTATCTTAGGCGGACCCAGTTTTGTTTGTTTGTCACATTTTTCTGGTTCAACAGCCATTGCCTTAACTGTCATTTGTTGGCATATCTGTTAGTATATTCTGGAAAAATAGCTAGAATTATGCAACACATTTTGAAAATAGGAGATATTAAGAATTTATTCAGTTCAGACATATTTTTCTATAGTGTATGGGCATGTATATATTTTAATCATCACTAGCTCATGTTTATGCAAATACATTTTGCCTGTCAGTAAAGGTCATAGGGTACCCAGTTATTTAAGGGATCTGTTGTTAAAATAACTCAAGAAGAGAAACATAATTCAAGAGCAAAATTATTCAAGTGTCATATAATTCAAGTGTAAAAACTGGGATGCAGAATTCTAAACTTTATTTTTTATCAATGAAATAATTGTGCTTGAGAATAATGTGATACAACAAAGGTAGTTTGATTTATAGAAAACATTCATAGAGCCTGAAATAAAACATCTAAATCATTTGTATAACAGTGAAAATTGCAGTGTAGTAAATATAAAGATACTGGACTACAGTACAAAAGACAAGGAATTAGACTAGATCTGGCTTCAGCTCAAGTATTAATTCCAAATAACAGGAACCACTTGGAACATTTTGTTGAGAATGAGTTATGGACCATAGCTGGGTTCAGTAAGACAAATACTGATGCTGAATCCAGCCTCTGTACAATGACACCAAATCAAATCTTGGAGACAGAGTTTTGGGTGAAGTAGAAAAGAATAGTTTCATTGTTTTGCCAGGCAAAGGGGGCCACAGCATGCTAATGCCCTCAAAACTGTGTGGCCCAACCTGGAGGGGGAATTGAGGCATTTTATAGTAATGGTTCAAAGAGGGTGTGGTCATCTTGTGGACATTCTTCTGATTGGTTGGTGGTGAGGTAAGGGGAGTCAGCATCATCAACCTTCTGGTTCCAGCCATTCTGGGGTCTACATGCTTATCGGATGCATACAGTTAACTTCTCCCACCTGGTGAGGGTTTCAGTACAGTAAGTCCCCGACATACGAACATTCAAGTTGAGAACTTTCAAAGATGCTAACGTGAGTTTGCATGTCCAATCACGTAAGTTAGTTCATGTGTCTGGCATTATCTGTAAAAGTTGGGTACATAGGCTAACTTTGCTGGACTTATGAACAAATTGGACTTACAAATGCACTCTCAGAATGGAACTTGTTCATATGTAGGGGACTTAATGTATTTGTAAAATAGCTCAAAGATATTGTTATCTGTATCCCTTGAGGGGGAACCAGGACCCTGCCCCAAGGTTGCACTATTGTTTCTTGACTGCTCCTTCCTTGTTTCTGTATCCCCTCCCCTCCCTGATTAGCACTGTTTGAATCTGCCCTTTGGAACTCAGGGAAGATCATGGAGGCTGAATGAAGCCTATCTCCTACAAATAAGAAATGGGGGACACAGAAAGAATTTTGTGCCTAGGAGCCCCACAGGGTTCTGCTTGGTTTCAAACTAATTAGCAATTTTTACCACAGATAGGTATGGGAAGAAGTGTGTTTATGGGTGGAGAGAGGGAGTCCTGAATGTGTGGCATCTCTGTCCTAAGCAATATTGCCCACAGGTGATCAGCTCTGTGATTTTCCCCATGTCTTTTTTTTAGTTTCACTAGCTGTAAAACAACAGTGTTGGATGATCTTATATCTAAATCCTTTTTCAGTTTTATCATTTTAAGTCTGTGCAAAGTATACCCATGCATTTTAAGGAATCAACACTTAAGAGTATTAAGAACATGAAAACATTGTAAATATATAACCCAACATGTTTTTTCTTCGAAAAATTGAGTGAGAAGACATAATTCAGGATTGTCATAAAATCTGGTTGAAAAGCCTGTTAAGAGTTTTGCTTACTGGGAACATTACAATCATCCTCCATACATGGATGTACAAAAACAAAATGTCAACATGTTTCAAGAAGAAATCATTGTTTATTTTTTTCCCATCAGTAGTTAGAATAATTCCATAAAGAAGTCTCATGACTTAACAACATGAAAGGTTGAGCACAGTTTAGAGATCTGCCTAAGTGTTTACCTACTCCTCCAGCTATTAAGGATTATATGCCACGTGTAACATGTTTGGAAGACGTTATTAACCACAGATACAGATCCATCAATATTCTGTTTATGTACAACTTTAGAAAGGAGGAAAAACATGCTGTCAAGATATGACAGGAGGGGGCTTCCCTGGTGGCGCAGTGGTTGAGAGTCTGCCTGCCGATGCAGGGGACACGGGTTCATGCCCCGGTCCGGGAAGATCCCACATGCCGCAGAGTGGCTGGTCCCTTGAGCCATGGCCGCTGAGCCTGCGCGTCCAGAGCCTGTACTCCACAACGGGAGAGGCCACAAAAGTGAGAGGCCCGCATACTGCAAAAAAAAAAAAAAAAAAAAAAAGATATGACAGGAAAGAAAGGCTGTAGTGATTATGGTAAGACGTCTTAATATGGAGTGTTTTAAATCAAACCTGAATCCTTGGTATCTTGATCTGTGTTAACCCATACCTGAATTTATGACTCCAACTTAAGCCCCAACCTATTGAAACCTTACTGGTAAAATGGAGGTGATGGGGGGGGTGCCTCTATTACTTTGATCTTCTTTTTTCTAGTTCTTTTACAGAGGAAAGGAGTAGAAGATGTGGAAATAACCACATTTTTCTACCTAGAAACTGTTTTATTCAAAAATGGTTCTAAGATTCAGAAAGAAAACCAGAAATATTGAAAGAGAGAATCTGTGCTAAATGCACCAAATGATTTGTAAAACAGCTGTAATTCTGCTCCAGCAAACAATTGTTTTTATTTAAGCATAGATGGCAATCTGGATTAGTTGGAGAAAATAATTTAGACATACCGTTGCCAAGGTAACTTTTTCTCATTTGGGCAAGATGTTCACAAGTTCTAACGTGTAAGAAGGAAACAATCTTCCCCTCTCTTCATTCTTTGTTTTGAAAAGATGAGGACATGCTATTGAAAGGTGAATTTAAAACCAACCACATAGACCAGAAAAAGATGTGTGGCAGACAGCTAAGTTTCCTCACAAAGAGAGTTAGTAAATAATGGCAAGGGATCCAGTGAGGAAGGTTATAAAAGCTGTAAATTATTTTTCTCTTTAGTCTTAAATAGGTTGTTTCTCAGATAAAGTCCTTGAGCCCACACAGCCAGACAAGGCATATTCTCTGGAGTTATTCTGACTCTAAAATGCAGAATTTCTCCTCTCAAGGAAGATTAAATGGTAACCGATAGTATTTGTAGATTTTTGAGCAATGAAGAAAATTGTACATAGGTATGGATGTCTTATTAAATCATTCTTTGTACACAGTTTTCAAAAAGTCCCTTCAGAAAAAATGGCTGGTTTTCATCAAAATCTATTCCTTCTTTCTTCCTCAGCAAGAAAGTTGAAGATGGGCTCATTGCTGGGCTGGAAAGACACTTCCCAGATGCCCTTCCAGTCTGCTCTAGCAATGGGCATCCATTCTTTCTGGTCTGGGTCTTGTTTTAACCTTGCAAGTTCATGGTCTTTTCTTCCCTCCTGTGAGCTGGAATGGACACACCTGTGATCCAGTGTGCACTATGCCAATGAAGACAGAGTCTTGTAGGAATAAAGCCCTGCATGATTCTGTGGAACAGAGCTTCCCCAACCACCTGGACTCTTATGTGAGAGAGGAATAAATCAATTTTTCTTTAAGCTGTGGCATTTTGTTCTAGCTCTTTGTTCTAGCAACTGAAGTTTTACATTACAAGATTTTCTGCAGATATTTTTATATTTATTGAGCAATATCATATATATGATAAAACAGTGACCACCCCCATACCCTTCATTCTTATAATTAATGAAACATTACCAATATGTTTATGGTTCCTTTGTGCTCTTTACCAGTCAAAATTCTTCCTTTACCCAACCTCTGAAGTAACTATCAAGTAATCCTGAATTTGATGTTTATTATTCCTAGATATGTCTTTATAGTTTACTAAATATGTCTGTTAAATTAAACAATATATAGATTTATTTGCATTTTATAATATTATATAAATAGTATCTTCATCAGCTGAGAATCTTAGTTGCAAATGCAAAAGAATCTACTTAGGTTCATTTAAGCAGAAAGGAATTAAGGTTGAAAATTAAATAGTTCATAGAATCCTCCAGAACTCTCAAAAATGCAGAAACTACATTGTGAAACTACACAATCCAACCACATCGCAAAACTTGCTTTAATGAAAACATCAATGTTTCTAAGCAACATCTGTAATACTGTGGGATCTAGAGAAAATATTTTTTGTGTTTCTGCATCTTCTGGGCTTCCTGAATACATTTTGCTGAAAACTTGGAATCCTGGGATATTATGGTGAGAGACTTCCTGAAAGATTGACCTAACCCCGAAGGTATATGTTTATATTTCAAGAGAAAATGAGGCCCAGGACCTTGGAGGCATCTGTAGGTGGTAAAAAGTCAGAGAGATACACAAGGCTCATGGGCCCCTGGAGAGATTTGTGTACATTCCAGAAGGTTACAGTGAGAACCTAGGGTCATCCCCATCCCATCTCCACAGAGCAGAGGTTTCTTTCCCTCCTTTCAGGGAAGGCAGCTGCCCTGTGTATAAGGAGAGAGTCCACTCCACTCATCAGTGGAGTGTCCAGCTGCTTATGGAAGAGGTTTTCCATCTGGCTCCCATCACATCCCCTCATGGGTAAGGACTGAAGTGAGAGAGAATCACACTTGTATTAATGGTAAGGTAATAAACATGAAATCTGTCTCTGATCAAAAATACCTCATGTACACATTCAGAATTAATAAGATGACTATTAAAATCTCAACAAGTGCCTGAGACTAGATTCTAGAAAGTCCAGCACTACTTCCCACAGAACACTGTACACAGATGCTGTACTAATCTGATGCCTTAGGTCCAGTTATTGGGGAAAACCCTTGGTCAAAGATTTTGGTGCAGGAAGTTTATTGGGAAATACACTGGGGAACAGCACCTATGAGAGAGTGAGCACAGTCATACTGAGCAGAGGGAGAAGTTGAACTGTAATAAAGTTGCAGCAGAAACCTCACTCCATCCCTTAGGGAGCTCTGGACATTCTGAACTGTCCCAGATTCAGACCAAGAGATTAGACCCTTAGAATCAACCAGTCATCACATACAAAGCTGTCTCTCAGCGGGAGGATTTGGCTGCCCACTGTGGGTAATTCCTGGAGACAGAGTCAGCTGACAGCTATCAGCAGCAACATTCTGGCCACTTGTGTTATTACTGAGTCCAAGCTCATACTGCTGGCTGCACAAGAGGCCAATAAATCAAGAGGTGAGTTGTTGGGGCAAGGAATAGTGACTTTATTTGGAAAGCCAGCAGACGGAGAAGATGGGGAACTAGTGTCCCAAAGACCCATCTTGCCCAGGTTTGGATTCTAGTCTCTTTTGTAGAACAAAGAGGGGGAAGTGAGGAGGTAAAGTAGAAAAGGCAGTAAGTTGTTGCAAACATTTTCTGGTTCCAACCAGACTCTGGAGGGGATGCGTTAATTTCTTCTTTCCTGCAGCTATTCACAGGAGGGCTGGTCAGGATGCTTCCTGTGAGCTAAACAAAGGTATTTTAGCTTAATACTCAGGCATGGGAGACAGGGTTCCCTGAGATGGGCCATTATGTATACTTCAAGCTATAGGCAGCATCCCTTTAGTGATTAAATTGTAGCAAAAGCAATCGTATACAAATCTTAAAGTAAAAGAAAGGGATCCAGTATGGAGTCAGATTTGTCTGTCCCTGTTACACTTGGAGACTTAGTCTTCAAGGGTGGGATCTGATCACTTCTTCACATTGCTCACTTCTGAATCCAAGGTCCGCATGGACCTGTGTGATGGGAGGAAACTTTCAGAAGTATGGTAGTCAGGAAAGGCATACCTAAATCCAAATGTGTATTCCATTAAAGACAAAGTGCTTTCCTGTCCCTGATAGAAGGTGTCATTATACTCAGCCTGCCCTCAGTTGACAGCCAGTCCTCCATGTTTTGCATAGGGCAGGGTGGAGGTGGCAGGACGGGAAGGAGAGGGCTGACGTCAGGGTTGGGTGCTGCTGCTGGAAACCTAGGCACTTAGCAGTGTCAGTGGCCTGGCCAGCTTTTATGGAGGAACATCTGCACTGAGCGATGAGACCACCATGTTAACAAATATTAATAGTAATTTCAGATGGATGATGAGAGCAGACACAGACATGACATAGGGAAATAAAATAAGGTTTACTTATCAGTAAAGTTTACTCATCTTGCGATAGAAAGAAGTTAGTACCATCAGAATATTGCCAAGAAATCAGTAACATCATCTTTTAACAGATTTCAGTATGAATTCGCATGATCTCCTAAAAACGGGAATAATTGCACGTGAAAAGTCTGATTGATAGTTGAGTCAAACTTCCTGAAAGCTCAAATGCTCCCCTTTATCCCAATGTCATATATTTAAACCCAGAAAAGCTCTTCACATAGGCTAGTCTGGATAGGTACCAGGAACTGCATCATCTGAGCCAGCCAGACTTCATTAGTGTGGGTGCTACACAGTATAAAACAAGATCATAGAATAGGGAAGAGTTCAATCAGAGGGCTCATTGTCACCTTTTTCACTCATCACCTTTGGCATCCCTGGTTCTCTCCCAAAATGAGATCTAAGAAACAATGATTATTATTAAGAAGCAAAGATTACATCTGGGTGTCATGGTACCAGATCCTACTCCTGTTGAACTTGAAGTGGTATGGCTGTCTCTGCAGGGGGAAAGCCAACTCTTTCTGGTTCAGTTATTGAAATGAGGGTGAGGAAGATGTATTTTCCAGATCAATAGCTGCATATCAAGTCCCAGGGGCTGTGTCAATTTACTCTGGTAAAACGACTACATCTTTGGTGGAATCCCCACTTGATTAATCTTATATTCAAACCCTTATTCTCCAAGGCCCAAGTACAACAAGGATAATCACACCTACATCTTTCAAGTTTTGATAGAGCATCTAATCTCTGGGATTCCCCAGGGACACAGTATTTCTTCAGCTTATATTTTGGTGGGAAACTAATATTCCAGTATTTACCACTTGACTCCATAACAGTCTTCAAGCCATTTTGGAAATCGGCTGAGTATGTCTAATACAACAATACACTTAGGAAATAGAATGAATAATGGAAAGCTGTGTTTTCACATCTGACTGGCCCACAGTGACATGGTCCTGAGCCAAAATTCCATTTATCACCTAACCTCTGCTCCCTTTTAGCCCATCATAACTGGTGAACCAAAAAGATGTTCTGGGTATCGGTGTCAGTTTTCTTTTGTTGATGTAAAAAGTGATCACATATTTAGATGCCTAAAACAATGCAAATTTACAATCTCTCAGTTGAGTAGGGTAGAATTATGACAGAGGTCTCAGCAGGTTAAAATCAAGATGTCACTTCCAGGCTCTATTCATTTGTTGGCAGAGTTGAGTTCCATGCACTTGTTGAACTGAGGTCCCCAGGTCCTTGCTGGCTTTCATGCAGGGGTCACTCCCACCTTCTACAGGCCACCTGCACTCTCTGGCTCATGACCCTCTTCATCCTCAAAGCCAGAAATGGCCAATCAACACTTCTTATACTTTGACTCTCTCTGACGCCCCCTCTGAAGCAGCCCTCTCCTGTCATCCTCTTGTGGTGGTATCACAGTGTACTTTCTCAAGGATGACTGATATTTTTTCATTACAGAAGCTCTGGGTTTTTGAACTAACTATGGGTTGGGAAACTGGTAAGATGTCAAGCCTACATTATGTGGCTAAATTGAGTTAGACTATTGGAAAGTAGCACAATATAAACTTGGCTAAAACAAATCTCTAATTCTAATAAGGTTTTAAAACATCAGTTTCCTGTAATAAAGCAATACCTCAAAATGTTTATAATTTGTAGTAATTTAAGTGAGTTGCAAACTTTGTCTTACATGAGGGTTGTATGGTATCAAATACAGAAAGATAAGACTATAAGCTATTTAAAATTTGGTGCATATATATATATTACTATATGGTGTGTATGTGTGTGTGTACATGTGTGTGTTAATATAGGAATAACAAGCAACAGGTACAACAGAGGACACAGAAAATGTGTTTAGTGTCATATGCAAAGTGAATAAAGTAATGACTTGTATTTAAAATGTGCACATGTATTATTGTACTTCATGTAAAAAGGTAGTATGGTTCACATGAAAGAACAATTGGTATTGTTTGTATATTGACAAACCAAATATTTTGGTAGTTAATTTAATGTTTATTAGAATATACATTCAGGAGTATACAGTAGATTTCTAAACTAAGCAAGAAATTTATTTCTCTGTCGTCTTGTAACAGTCTGGCCATGAATGGTCCAAAGCCAGTATGAAAAATCTGTTTCACCAAGTCATCTGTTGGTCTGCTGTCTCTAGCGTATTGGCCTGATCTGCATAGTCTGAGGACTTGCGATTATGTCCACATCCCAAGAAACAGGATAGAGGAAGGTGACAGAGAGGGCAAGTTCTTCCCCTGTGTGAGCACAACCTACAAATAGCCCCTGTTCACTTCTGAGCACATCCCAGGGGGCAGAGCTTGGTCACATGGCCACACAGAACCACAAGAAAGGCTGTGAAGTATAGTGGACAGTAAGACCCGCATTTATGAAGCACCTACTTAGTTACTATATAAGCCCTTGATGTGGAGTTTTGTTTCATTTTTTTTAATCGTCACAAGGAAGGTCCATATAACAATTGGTTTGTCTGGAGTCAGAAAGTTGAAAAATTAGTACGAGCACTCAAGTTCCCTGATTCCTGGTTCTTTTCTCTTTTTGCTCTAGCCCACATTGGTGGCAATGTGATGATTTTGGAGCCTGGGGCAGAAGAGGTGTATACACAAACTACGGTGTAATCTCAAGTTCCAGGAAATCCAACATGAAATTAGAACACCATTTTAGATGTCTTTAGACTATTCCCTTGAGAAGAAAAATAAAAATGGAAGAGGCCCCTTGATCTACAAATGATGTTTAACCTGAAGATTTTTGCAACTAAGTTCCACACGAGGGAATGAGCATCTCTAAGTTTCAGGACAAGCTGCTGACTGGATGATGCCAACTAAATCATCACAAAAATGAAATTGTGCATTTTCAGTCTTTGTCTGGGGCTTTCTCTACAACACAAGACCCTTTAACAAAATCCCTGCTGAGAGATCCTTGATACCAAAGATTTCCCTCCTCGGTACATATTAAGTTTCCCTTTAAGCAGCTCTTTCCATTGTTGATTAGTGAGATGTTTAACAATGGCAACAAATACTTTATTAGCATCATGATACAGAAAGAACAATGGTCCAGAAAGTCATTTTTGGGGAGCATGGTGCAGCTTAGGAGTTGAATTGGGACAAAGATGACAGTTTATAAAAGTGATGTTGGGTTTTAAATATCTTTAAAAAAAAAAGCCTTGAGCAACAGCAGTTTACTAAGCTTGCATCTTTCATAAGGACAGAAAATTTAGCCAAACATCAAGGGTCAAACACACACCTGGGAAAGGTTGGTAAAAGAGAAATGGAAAGCTCATGGCTCTGAGTAGGAAAGGCGATGTTACAAACACGTTCAGAAGCAAATTGTCCTGGTGACAGAGCTCTATCATCTTAGGTGCCTTCAGATGTAGAAATGCATCATACTTCCCAGTGGCTCCTTTCTCTACTTTGAAAAAGAGAAGAGAGAAGGGAGTGGCAAAGTGCTAGCAAGCTGGGACAAATTCCTTTCCAGGGAAGGAACTGTCTCCTCTGACATCTCATTGCACTTGCATGGCCCTTGACTCTCGTGGCAGAAGGGAATGTACGTAACTAGAAGCAAAGACAAGATTTCTCCTGCTGTAGCTACTCATCATTCCACTTCATGGGAGCAATTCCTTCTTTTCCAACCCTTTCCCCTCAAGTAGCAATTATCAAAAGTGGTGAGCGGGATTAGAAATTCTACCAGGGACACGAAGGGCTTGATCTGAGCACAAAAGCATGGAACATCTCACGTCCCCTGGCTCCTCCGAATTTACTGGCCTCTCATGCAAGATGCAGAAATAGACTGAGGAGATTTTGTGGTCTCTAACACAGATCCAAAAGTGTTTTTAGGAGGGGGAAAAAATTGGACGATTTTGTCATGAACAAAGCACACTGGAAATCTTCAGATACACAAATGACTACACAAAAATCCTTGCCTACTGTGGTTTTACATTTTGAGGTAAAACGTTAAGTTCAGAATTCATCTTCAGAGGATGGACATGATCTTCATCCCATCCTTCCACCCCAAAAGCTCTTAAGTGGAGAGCAGCTGTGTGGGCAAAGGGTGAAGTGGCTGAAGCTGAGATGCTGTGACATTATCGAGATGTTTCTTATTCCAGTGCCTCCTTTCTTTTGAGGAAATAGGAGACCCCCTTCTCTGTCAATGACTAGATGAATCATTTTGTCTGATAGAAACATCTCCCCTCCCGGACAAACACAAAAAAAGAGGGAGAAGGGGGTGGGGAGTAAGCCGTGGGGGCAGGGCTGTCTCAGGGGAAACACACCTGGTTAGTCTCTGCCACCTGGCCCAGGTAGGGGTGGAGTGGCCAGAGGGCAGCCAGGGCCAGCTGGCCCCTCCTCTGGTCTCACAGGCAACTCCTGGCAGCCTTAAAAAGTCTAAGTTCTTGGGCTTCCCTGGTGGCGCAGTGGTTGAGAGTCCGCCTGCCGATGTAGGGGACACCGGTCGGTGCCCCGGTCTGGGAAGATCCCACATGCCGCGGAGTGGCTAGGCCCGTGAGCCATGGCCACTGAGCCTGCGCGTCCGGAGCCTGTGCTCCGCAACAGGAGAGGCCACAACAGTGAGAGGCCCGCGTAACGCAAAAAAGAAAAAAAGAGTAAAGGAAAAACACAAACTAATAATAAAACAGACAAGAGGGGCTTCCCTGGTGGTGCAGTGGTTGAGAGTCCACCTGCCGATGCAGGGGCATAGGTTCGTGCCCTGGTCCAGGCAGATCCCCCATGCCGCGGAGCGGCTGTGCCCATGAGCCATGGCCGCTGAGGCTGTGCGTCCGGAGCCTGTGCTCCGCAACAGGAGAGGCCACAACAGTGAGAGGCCCGCGTAACAAAAAAAAAAAAAAAAAAAAAGCTTAAGTTCTTGGTTATTTTGGAGGCAATTCTTTTGAAGGCCATGGCGATGCAGATACTCAAAGTGAACCTGGTTGAGAGACCTCCCAAGCTGTTTGCACATCTGTTTTCTGCGGCAGGAAATCCTCTGGGCTCTGCACCATGCCTGCGCAGCAGCAGGGATTTCCATCTCAGCTGAGCTGGCAGCCCTGGCTCATCTCCCCAGTCATCTCACTGGGCTCCATGGGCTGGGGATTTTCATATTACGTGTAAAGTGCAGTGAGCACAGGTACCCTCTGAAAACTCCTTTCCTTCTGCTCTTCCTCCTTCCCTCCCTCCCTCCCTCCCTTCCTTCCTTCCTTCCTTCCTTCCTTCCTTCCTTCCTTTCTCCTTCCTTCCTTCTTCCCCCCCACCCCAATCATTGTCTTGGCATCCACCCCCTGAGGTTGGAGCATCTCTAATTGGTCTGTGGTTTCAGGTTCATTCGGGTTCCTTCTGGCAAACCTGATACATAGATTTCTGGGTTTAAACTTGAAGCTGAACTTGTTGAAGGAGCTCCCAACAGCTCCCTGCCAGCCTTGGCTGTTGTCAGAGGTAGAGGGTGGGGTCACACCACAGGGCAAATCCTGCTGGTCACTCACCTGTCTCAGCTGCCCTTGGTGAGGTTACCCTTGCCAATGTTCTTGAGAAATCAGGGGCTGCCCACATGGGTCTCCTCTTCAGCAGATAGGGTAGCTGAGAGGCACTGCAGCATGTTGGACTTACTGTTGACCTTGGAGTCGTGTCCCAGGGTCATCTTAAAATTTGAAAAAACTGGTGAAAAACTTGGTCCAAATCACCTTAAAAGAAAATAACTTCCAAAGCCCACCTGATGAACTGATCTTCATAATGGAGTCAAAACAATGTACTAGCAAACTAAATTTTAAAAATGAGCAAAATAAAAGATAAAGGAAAAAGTGAGAAAAAGAATAAAGAAAAAAAAATTTTTAATTAAGAAAAAAAGAATAAAGTGAGGAGAAAAAAAGAGTAAAGGAAAAACACAAACTAATAATAAAACAGACAAGAGGGGCTTCCCTGGTGGTGCAGTGGTTGAGAGTCCACCTGCCGATGCAGGGGCATAGGTTCGTGCCCTGGTCCAGGGAGATCCCACATGCCGCGGAGCGGCTGTGCCCATGAGCCATGGCCGCTGAGGCTGTGCGTCCGGAGCCTGTGCTCCGCAACAGGAGAGGCCACAACATTAAGAGGCCTGCATACCACAAAAAAAAAAAAAAATCACAGACACCAGGACATCGCCAAATTTAACACATCAACAGTATTGTGTAATACCAGTCTGTATTCAAGTTTACCAGTTGTCTCAAAGACATTTTGTTTCAGTTATGTTTGAATAAAAGTCCAAACAAGGTTTGAAAAACTAATCAATGACTACTTTTTTTACCATTTATTCTAGGCTTCAAGATCTATTCATTGTATCTTTTATTTCAAAAACCTGAGGGATTATATGTGTTTCAGAGGAATTGTGAGTACATGTTCTGGAAAAGCAGAAGCCAAAGTAAAAATCAGTCCCAAATATGATATTTCTTCAATATCATGATTATCCAAACTATTTATTGGAAATGCAGAGCTACAGATGATGTGCCAAGATTCTCAATTCTTGAAAATCCAAGTGAAAAAATAATTGTAATCCCCAGAGTGGATAGCTTCAAAGTTCATACAAGTGTGCTACAGTGTGAAAAATATGTCAATAAAAATAATCAAATATGCTCTAATCTTCATATTAAGAAAGAACAGTGTAATGAAATTCACAATTGGGAAACATGACTATTTCAAGAAATTAACTTGCATGCATTCAAAGATATGTATTAAATTCTTATTGTTCAAATCCAAGGTCTACATTATGTGCAGCTATTCAAAGGCTATTAAAACTAATAAAATGTTTATTGATATTGCCTTAGACTGCCTTAGACATAGATTTACACAAGATTTTTAAAGATTATTTTGATATGGGCACAGAGTAAGGCAGCAGAGATGAGAAGAAAGAAAATACATTGCACTGAGAATTAAGAGATCAAAGTGTTGGCATATTCTCTATTTTTAACCAGATACTTTATATTCATGATGTCGACAATTATTTGCCTCATCATCCTTCTCTAACATGAGTTTAAAATCCTCACCCTATTGTTTTCATAGGGGGCAAGATTTCTTTGTAAAGAAGACTTCTCTAAAGATACCGTAACATTTCCCTTCCAAACATACCGTTTTTCTGACAAGCTGTTTTCAACAAATACAAGTGTTTTCTAACTTACTCCTTTTCTTTCCTTGTCTTTGCAAAAACTATAGATACGCACATTTAATTTTGAATTGAAAAGAAAATCTCGTAATGTTGAGTTTTCAGTACATGGTGCGTTTGGTGGCTATAAACATTGAGGGAAACATGGCCTTCCACATTGGAGTAAGGTCATTCTTTCCAGCCGCAGCCACATCCAAGTGGATTTCACCATTCTCTCCACACACCAATTGAAATACAGTGTTGTGAAGCTGTGTCCTCATTTCAAAGTTCAGCCACAGCTCCCCTGAAATCCACAAACAGGATGGTACTTCACTTGACTTTTGAAAGTACTTCCATATAAATGTTTCTCTCTCCCTTCTTTCTTTCACAGTCAATTTTCTCTCTTCTCCTAATACCTAAGAGAAATGAAAGCATCTCCATCCAGACTTGTAAATGAATATTCATAGCATTGTGACTTGGAAGAGTCCCACACTGGAAATAACCCAACTTTCTATAAACAGGTGAATGAATAATTGAAATGTAATCATACAAAGGAATACTATTCAGCAACAAAAAAGGGAATAAACTATTGGTAGATACAGCATCATGGATGAATCTCAAAAATGTTATGCTTAATGAAAGAAGCCAGAAACAAAAGAATGTGTAGTGTATGATTCTGTGTATATGGAACTCTAGAAAATAAAATGCTCAATCAATAGTGTCAGAAAGCAGATCAGGGGTTAATGCAGCCAGAAGAGGGGCAAATTATCTAGAGAAAGGCTCAAGAAAATGTTTTGGGGGGGATGCAAATGTTCTATAGCTTAACTGTGGTGATGGTTTCACAGGCACATACGTTTGTCAAAACCTATCAAAATATAGACTTAAAAACAGATGCATGTTACTGTATGTAAATTATCCTTCAATCAAGTTGTTTTTAAAGTTAGCCTATTATATTTATTAAATACATACAGTAAACAAAATCAAGTTTTAGTTTATATTTTGGACTTTAGGAAGAAAAGAAGAGAAAAGAGAAAGGCAGGAGATAAAAAAAATAGAACACAGATCAATTTCAGGCAGTTTTGAAATTGTGAAATGAGGGGAGAGTGAAATAGTTATTTGATTTGTTTATTTTTATTTGAGGATCTTTTGTGTACTCAGAAATACAAAAGCATTGCAATTATTTTTGCTCTCAGAATTTTCTTTCCCCTGAGTAATATTATGCACAAATTTCATTTCATAGGCTTTCATGCAGATTTTCATATAAATACATATATTTGGGAAATAATGTTTCTTTGCCAATTTCTAACACAGAAATTAGATAATACTAGGCATAAAATGTTATGTGGTTAAATACTTTTTTAAAATTCCATGCCTAAAGACCAGAATCTCTAAATTCAACAAGCTCTTCTAATTTCATCAGCAGTTAGTCTTGTGGAATTCAGAATTTGGCACCAGAAAACCACATTATTCCACTGACAATTAGATAATGTGGTCACGTCCTTAGAAAGCACCAACATTAAACTTCAGAAAAAATGAAACTAGAAATTATGATTTTCCTTAACAGCATGTGTATTTTTTTCCTATTATCCGCCATCCCCTCCTTTTCCCCAAGCTGACTAATTTTCTATCTAGTGTTCAATGTTTTCAAGGCATTTAATTAGCTTGAATGCTTAAAATTCTTCAGAGCCTTATTTTCCTATTGACTTTAAAACAATATGGGATTTGGGTATGTTAACAAAGACATCACAGTGCTTTTTGCTTTTCACAAAATTTAAAATGGAAAAAAATATGTTTGAGTACATTTTTTGTTATCTAGATACAGCAAGTTTCACTCAAATAATAAAAATCAGCTTCACCAGAAGCACAGAAGAAAGTACTCTACTTCCAAGGATTTATTTAATGAATGAATTGAATGAGTAAATAGATGAAATAGGAGAAATAGTGGCAATTATCAACAACAATGAGGTTTGATTCCACACAATCTTAGTCATGTCAGATGCATTTATTCAGGAAGAAATGTTATCACCTCTTCCAGGAACTGTGCAGCACTGCCCATTGGCACTGCTGACAAGGGACCACAGAAGCCACAATCTGGACTGCAGGCAGCCTGTTTAGTTAGTGTAAAAGAGAGCAGTTCCCTAGCTGGCTAGGGTAACAGGGGTGTTACCAATGGTTTTCCTGGCATTAAAGTAGCAAGGGTGAAAAACAGGAATTCTGTTCTACACATTCACAGTTGCATGATGGCAGGTTATTCCTAGGAAGCCTGTTTCATAAGCCCTCACCTCCTTGGGGTCACCAAGGACATGGTGGGTAGATTCTGGGAGTTTTCCATGATTTTAGTAGGACTAATACTGAAACCAAGCAGGACCCTCTGGGGCTCCTGGGCACTGAAGCCTTTCTGTGTCCCCCGTTTGGTGTTTGCAGAGAATACGCTTCAGCCTCCATGACCTTCCCTGAGTTCCAAAGGGCAGATTCAAACAGTTCTTAATCAGGGAAGGGAGGGGATGCAGAAACAAGGGAGGAGCAGTCAAGAAACAATAGTGCAGCCTTGGAGCAGGGTTCTGGTTCCCCCTTAAGGGATACACATAATAATATCTTTGAGCTCTTCTGCAGAACTAAAGCCCCTACCAAATGGAAGATGTTAACTACTTGATTCCAGAAAGAAGGTCACAGTTTGATAACCTCAAGGACCACAGCTCATCAGGAGACCACCTGAGGCCAGATTTAAGGAATACAAGCCCTGCACACACCCTCATCCTTATCAGCAACCCCGCCCTTGAACCATTGCTATTAAACTCCTCACCAAATCCCCCCCAGGTTGGGACACACAGTTTCTGAGGGCACCAGAATGTTGTGTCCCCCTTTGCCTGGCAAATCAATAAAGCTATTCTTTTCTACCTCACCCAAAACTCTTTGATTTCAATTCAGCACTGGCGCACAGAGGCCAAGTTTTGGGCATCAGTATGTTGATGTTCTTTTCCCCTATCTCCTCTGCCTCTGTCTTATCCTTTTATCCCCAGGGCCACTGGAATGGCATTTAATTAGCTTTTCCACTTCCAGTCTTGTCTGGTTTCATCTATTCTCAGTGCAGCCAGAGTGATTTATCTGCAATGCACACCTCTTCCTGCTATTTCCTCATTACAATCTTGAAAGATTCTTTGGTATCTGCTTTCTCCTTCCCCAGCCCTTTTCCCATTCCCTATATCTCTACTCTTATCTTTTGCCACCCTCAACACCAGCTATCCCAAACCTAAAAATATAGAATGACTATCACTCCCACGGAGCTGTGTTCTCTGGTTGGAAGCCTCTAAGGCAAGGCAGTGATCCCAAAATGTCTGGTGGAACCTCAGCAAGGGAATTTTTAAAAGCTCTCCTGGTGATTCTAATGTACAGCCAGGGTTAAAAAACACAGTAACTTAAACCCTTTGTTTTAAAGATTAAAAAAACAAATTCAGGGAAGTTATCAGATTTATCCAAGGTCACATATCACAGACAACTCCTTAACTTTTTTCCTTTTGTCAAAATGATTTATTTCAAACTTTCACTTTAAATTTCACTGTATAAGACCTATAGATACTTTTCAAATTTGATTTAATATTATTTTGAAATGGCAACTGAACTGGGGACACGACAGAAAAACCTTGTTGCTGCTTGTCATTCTCGCTTATTCAGAATGACACTCCAGTCAGCTATTTCAAGTTGTCCTTTTGCAATCTATTTACTCAAAATTTCTCTGTGAAACCTACCTTGGGGAAGGCAGAACCCAGACATAATTTAGTGAGTAGGAACAGTAACGTTCCTTATTTCAAATGTGTTATGCGGGGCAAAATAAGATTCTCTATGTAGCTTTTAAGATAAAATTTTGTTAAAACCTTTGCAGCTCCATTTTACTAAAGTACAGGTTTATTCCTGGTCTTTGTAAACTACAGACAGACTTTTCATTTGAATTTCCTTCTGTCTCCCCATCACTCCTCAGAGCCTTCAAAGATTAGGCTCTCAGTGTCTCAGCCACAGAGTGGGTACTTCGCTGTGTTAACAGCTTACACCATGTACTGTACCAGACCATAAGATGTGTGGTTTGACTCTGCACTATAATCTCTATATAACCATAAGGACAGTTTTCTGCCTGCCTCAGACACAGCACAGCTGAATAGCAGCTAAGGGCCTGGATCTACAACTGCGGAATCCCAGGAGCGAACTTCATAACAGCTTCCTGACAATAAAGTTACCACTCTGAAGCTATAATCAAAGGTCCTAGCCAGAGCATTTTAAGTCAATAAACTAAATCATACCAAGGTAAAGCAGATAGGCAAGATATCAAAATATAAACGGCTTTATGAGCTCTGGCTTAGGTGTTCAATTTATTAAAACCTTGTGATTTTTTTTCTCCTTTGGAATAATTAAGGTTTTAAGGATATAAATCTAACTATGCATACAAAACCGAGAAAATGTTCAGGCTAAATATACACAGTGATAGTTTATATGATTAATATAATGAGAGGAAGTTATCATAGTTTATTTCTGTGTATGTGGGTATATATGTATTTTGCTGTCCTCTACTGGGGATAAAAGGAATGATCTACAGCTCCATCTCAATTGAAAATCTCTTCATGATGGAAATGAAATAATTACCTGGTAAAGTTCTAAGAACCAAGGATAAAATACAGTTGATATAAATACAGTTAATAGAATAAAATACAGATAAAATAACTAAAGATTATAAACCCCAGGGGTTTGCTGATTTTTCCCCCCTAAATTGTTCCCACTTTACGTTTTAGACCAGGATGAATCAAAATCTGGTCAAGAGAGCCTTTACTGAGAATTGTTGTTACCCTTAAGACTGAGAGTTTCATTCCTAATGGCAATGAATCAAATTAACTTTATCAGTGTTAGTTGCATAAATATAAAATGTTTTGAATAAGTTTTTTAAATATTTCATCTCAAAATTTGCTAACCTCACATTTTCTGTGTGGCTCTGGTAGATGATCAGACTTTATTCTATGGATTAATATTTTGTTTTATCTCATTGAATCCTCATAATCCTAATCCTTACTATTAGGTAAGTACTATTAATATTCCTTATTTAATATATGAAGAGACTTAGGCACAAAAAGATAAATACATTTTCTGAAGGCTCCTACTGGAACAAAACAGTGGGAATTTGAACACAGGCAACCTCACTATGGAAGCCATGCCCCTGTACCTACGCTAAAAGGCCTTGCATGTAAGATGCTGGTACACCATTATGGTCAAAATGTATTTGCAGGACAAAACCATTCACCTTTTCATTCTTAAACATCAGTGTTTTATGAGTTAGTCTCGAATTTGTACAAGGCAAAAATATGTTAGGACATATATACCATGATAAATTACAGAAATATTTCATTTTGAGTTACCAATTTTAAAAGCAGATACTGAAAGTAAATACGATTTATATTCCCTAGTGATTCCTCTGTGCATTAGTGGATAATCGAGTCTCGGAGACAGAGTTTTGGGTGAAGTAGAAAGGAATAGCTTTATTGCTTTGCCAGGCAAAGGGGGACACAACAGGATCACGCCCTGAAAACCTATGTGTCCCAACCTGGGAGGATTTGGTGAGGAGCTTTATAGCAATGATTCAAAGGTGGGGTTGCTGATAAGATTAGGGTGTGTACAGGCCCTGCACTCCTTTAATCTGGCCAGGTGATCTCCTAATCTTGATGAGATTCTCTGGTTCCTTTAATCTGGCCTCAGGTGGTTTCTTGGCTGCTCTTCCCTTGTCTCTGTATCCCCCTCCCTTTCCTGATTAGCAACTGCTTGAATCTGCCCTTTGAGACTCAGGGAAGGTTGTGGAGGCTGGAAGCTGTTCCGTACAAACAAGAAACAAGGAAGAAGGAACACGGAAAGGCTTCCGTGCCCAGAAGCCCCACTGGGTTCCACTCGGTTTCACTAGTTTTTGTTCTGTTCTCCAGGCCTTTTCTAATCCCCTAGACTTTGTTCATTTTTATTCGCTTGACATGACTTGGTGGGCTGCTAATGCCTCCTGGCCTTTCAAATCTCAGTTTATAACTATTGCTTTAGGGAAGCTTTCCCCACACTCATCTGTTTTATGACTTGGGCTCCCACACAAAACACCACACATGGGGTGGCCTACACAAGAGAAATGGATTTGCTTTTAGTTCTAGAGGCCAGAAGTGCAAGATCAGGGTGGGTGATCTTCCTGGCTCTTTTTTTTTTTAATGCAATTTTAAAAAATTGAAGTATAGTTGATTTGCAATGTTGTGTTAGTTTCAGGTGTACAGTAAAGTGATTCAGCTATACATATGAATCTATTCTTTTTCAGATTCTTTTCCATTATAGGTTATTACAGGATATTGAATATAGTTCCCTGTATGATACAGGACAGCCTTGTTTATTATCTATTTCATATACAGTCATATGTGTATATGTTACTCCCAAACTCCTAATTTATCCCTCCCCCCCACCTTTCCACTTTGGTAACTATAAGTTTGTTTTCTATGTCTGTGAATCCATTTCTCTTTTGAAATAAGTTCATTTGTATCATTTTTATCTTTCTCTGTCTGGCTTACTTCACTTAGTATGATAATTCCTGGCTCTTAAATCATCACCTTATCACTGTGTGCTCACGTGGTCTTTTGTCATATGTGTGCATGTGGAGAAAGAGGGATTTCCCTCTTCCTCCCTTTATAAAGCCACCAATCATATAGGATTAAAACGCCATCCATACAACCTTATTTAACCTTAATCACAGTCTAAAAGCCCTACCTCCAAACAGGATCCCATGAGGGTTAAGGCTTCAATATATGAATTTGGGAGGAACACAATTTAGTCCATAGCATCACCCTATACATTTCTATAGCACTTTCTCCTTTCTTAGAATGTATAGCAATCACCTGTTTTCCTACCTGTGCCTCATTAGACATGAGTGTCCTCAGGCCAGACCACATGACTATGTCACCATTGTATCCCTGGCCCAGTCCCAGGCATTACACGGCCATGTGAAACAGAGCAGGACCTTGTGGGGCTCCTGGGCATGGAAGCCTTTCTGTCCCCCATCTCTTGTTTGTAGGGAATAGACTCCAGCCTCCATGACTTTCCCTGAGTTCCAAAGGGCAGGTTCAAACAGTTGCTAATCAGGGAAGGGAAGGGGATGCAGAGACAAGGGAGGAGCAGTCAAGAAACAATAGTGCAGCCTTGGGGCAGGGCCACCTTAAGAGATACACATAACAATGTCTTTGAGCTCTTTACAGAACAAAAACTCCCAATAAATGGGATATGTCAGCATTCTTCATTCCACAGAAGGCCAGATTAAAGGAACCAGAGAAGCTCATCAAGAGGCCAGATGAAAGGAGTGCAGGGCCTGCACACACCCTAATCTTATCAGCAACCCCACCTTTGAATCATTGCTATAAAACTCCTCACTAAATCCTCCCAAGTTGGGACACATAGTTTTTTAGGGCGTGAGCCTGTTGTGTCCACCTTTGCCTGGTAAAGCAATAAAGCTATTTTTTTCTACTTCACCCAAAACTCTGTCTCTGAGATTCGATTTGGCACCGGCGCATAGAGACCAAGTTTTCATCATAACATGTGCTCAAAGCTGGTCGAATGAACAAGGGGCAGAAGGAAGTTCCTATTCTGCCCCTTCACCAGGTCTACCAGGAAATGCTATAATTACCAGGAGTAGGTTGGTCAGGTCTAACAAATATCTGGGGCTTTGCTGGAGACAGAACATCAAAACAAGCCTTAAGCTAATTCAGCTGCTTAATGTATGGGCTTCAGTCGCCTCCAAGGTTCTCATCAAAGTCACAGAAGGACACGTCATCAGTTAAGCTAAACTCTGATTACCAGCTATTCCTAGGCCAGGAAGCAGACGCTGTACCCATCCAGGTGAGTAGCACGCAACCCAATTTCTAAGTTCTTATTTCATATGAATCAGTGATTTAAAAATAAGGTAAATAATTTAATAAATTATACCCATTGAATAAATGACCATGTCAAATGGATAATATACTCAAGAATCAGTTAAAATTAGGTATAAAAAAAGACACTGCATTCAGGCCTGTACAAAACTTTATTGTACTTTGAATAATAAGCAAAGTAACAAAATTTAGAGCATGATAAAGGATGGAATATCTCAAATTATGTTCCTTACAAAAGCATTAAGTACAGTACACAAAGACTGTTTATAATATTTTAAAGTCTGCTAAAAATATCAAGACATCCTAGGATTTGTGGAGTTACCTTTCCTGTCAACTAGAGCATTGATTCCCACTAGCTTTGCTACAATAAAAGTTAACATATATGAATGTACACATGTAATAACTGAAATGGAAAATGAAGGCATGCAACAAACATTCCAATTACTAAGCAAGTATGAAGAAGAAAGTCTTTTTGGTATTTCTGAACTTACAATTCCTTTGAACATATCGACCAGGTCCAGTGAAACTTTTTTTCCAGAATGTTCAGAGGTGATATTCAAAACACCAAACAACCAGCAGTCCATCACCACTGTCTGGTAAGCACAGACACTGGAGTAAGTGCTGGTATGGCAATACGGTCTGTTCCCAAACTGAATATCAGCCCTGATCTCATCTCCCATGTCCAGATGCACGTTTGAACTAATGTAGAAGTGTGAGCTATGAGCTATGAAACATGAAATTCACACAGACAGGAAGTTGAACTCAAATACTCTGCTGCATGGAGGCTGAATGTGAAATTTTTCACAGTGACTGAAATTGACTGGCTGACAGGCAATGGTGGTGTTTTATATTTGACTTTGATTAAAATGAATGGACTTACAAGAAACCCTTGAGATTTAGTTAATGCTACTAATCTAAAGGCTCTGAAGAACTGAGGAGCCTTTGAAATCAGTATATGTGACCTTTTCTATATTTTTCCTTAAGGAAAGAAACAATAATAAAAACACCGAGGTACATGAGTTTCTTTTCAAGGGATTACTGTTGTTATCTTCCTGAGATGCAAAGACCACAAAAGAAGAGCACCATGCCTAGGCTGCTGAATGAGGCATCAGACACTAATAGTTTGGTCCTTTTCTAAAGGGATCTCTTCTGACAATGACACTAAAACACAGTGATGGATCACAGATGCCCGGGGGTCCTGGCTGCCCTTGGATTCCAGGTTTTCCGTGGTCTCCGTCTTTGCCGGGGAGACCTGGGTCTCCTGGAGGACCTTCTTTGCTTATTCCAGGGGGGCCCTCTGGACCTAGGATGGGACATTAGCAATACATGAACAGAGGAGTTTGGTTTTGTTGCTGACACAGCTGAATCTGCAAAACATGTAAACTGGTAAAAAGACTCCCTTGAAACTTTTACGTATTTGCACTAAGGTGAAAAGAGGAGGTATCCTCTTGCTAATTCTATACACCTTCCATTTTGAAAAGAACTATCCAAAAGTAATTTTTGTAAAACTAGGCCAAGCTATGTTAATATGTAATCATGCTGCTGCTGAAGACACAGAGCTAACATTCTAATATTTCAATTTGTGGATGGTCCAAACTATTTCTTCCTCTCAGCTTATCTTTTGCCAATATTATTATAAATTAGTAGGTAATATATCAGTAAGCTAAAACTCTTAAAGCCACTTTTGTGCCATATTTGTAGTCAAAATAACTATTTCCACTATATACATATATATATATATATATATATATATATGTATATATTTTAGTTTCCACAATGGAATACATTGTCATTACCGTAGTATACTAGTAATCAATACACAGAGGTATTATAACACTAATTTTTGAACCATAACTTAGTTCAGTTAGCATGTTCAAAAAAAGAAAAATTAACTCAAGATATTGACCTTTTAAAGTTGATGACCCAAAATAACAAAAACAAAATGTTTAGGTTTGGGGATGGAGCAGAGTGGACTGGGGCACTTTCCACCACTAATACTTCCTGCTACTACTACTAATAAACATTTATTCAGCACTAAACTACAATTGTAGGTATTGTTCAAAATGCTTTACATACAAAGTATTAAGTCATTTGATCCACCCAAAAGCCTCGAGCAGTAATAATATCTAAAATAATAATGATAGTACACATTTACTGAAAACATAACTTTTTCATGCACTGTTCTGATAGCACGACATGTATTAATTCATTTAATCTTCTACCAATGTCATGACGCAAAAGACATCTCATCACTAATTTACAAATGAGGAAACTGACACACGGAGAAGTTAAATAACGCAGCTAGCAGAGGCTGGCTTACAAGTCCATCTCAGCATTATTCTGCTTCCCTGAGAATCATAAAGATTAAACAGTGATATACACTAGGTAAGCCTGGGCGACTTGGAACCATCTGAGAACTATTCTAAGGAGTGGTATTCTAACGAGTCTAAATGATAAGTGAGAGAGAATCCTGAATGATTAATGGATATAATATAGGATAAAACTTCTAATAGTTAGAGCTCAATGGGTTGAATGTGAATCACTCAAAAAAGGAAACAAAAGTCTTGGTTTCAAATCTTTGGACAGAGATTTATGATGATTTTCTTAACGCAAAATGTGCAGCAACACTTACGAGCATCATCAGTTCATACCTGGGGGACCAGGAGGACCTTGTACTCCAGGGTACCCAAGCCCTTGGCTCCCCTTTGCCCCATTTCGTCCTGGTAGGCCTGCAGAGTGTCAGAGAGGGGAGTAAGCTTACTTTTCCCATAAAATCACTTCCTCCTAGATTGTTTCTTTCAAAGCTGTTAATACACACATTAAAAGAAAAATAAATCTTTAAAAATTAGCCAGCCACCTATTTATTATTATTAACAGGACACAGAATTTTTGAAGCCAAACTTTATAAAATGATCAGTGGTCTAGAAAAACTTAATGAAGATTAAATATTAAGAAAGGAAAATGGTTTGGAATTATTAGCTCTTTTTGTTACTCATAGTTCTTTTATTACTTTGATGAAACATCTAAATTGTTCCTATAATATTAAATTAAAAGGAAAGAATTATCAACCAACATTTCATATAAATATTCAAAAACAAAGAGCAGTAAGTTGTGGGCTATTAGGAAGTTTGGTCGCAAAACATTATTTTTCTTATAGAAATTTATAGAAAACAATTTTGAATATGGTTACAGAAGTTACCAAAGTCAAAATAAAGGAAATGGTGTCTGTGATGTTCTATTTAAAGACCTAATTAGACTCAAGCAAAATTTCTAAGTACATTGTCAACATTTTCTGATTTACAGGTTCACATGCTTCATAACACTGACCTCTCTCTTGACTTTAGGATATTCTTTCATGAAATAGAATGACTGTTCTTTAACTCAGTTGACAAATTATTTAAAGACTTAGGGATAGAAAAATTTTTTATCTTCAAGAAAACAAACAGGAACACTTGCCTGTTAAATAAGTTTAGGATGTGCATACAAAAAATACCCTTTTCTGTTGTTTATTTGCTTACACATACAAACTAAGTACCTTTTAATCCTTTGGCACCTGGGCGTCCCGGAGCTCCCATTAATCCAGGAACACCATCTCTTCCTGGCAAACCAGGGAATCCTCGGGGACCTTCTGGGCCCATGGGACCAGGTGGCCCAGGAATACCAGGGGAGCCGTGCTGGGACTGGCAGTGATCACAACTCTGAATTCTTCCACTTTGAAGTAAGACAGGTAGCTGGGCTTAAAAGCAAAGAAACCCCATCCCTTATGTTTAAATGGTGAATGGGCATTAATAATATCACTCATATTTTTTCTAAATTTACAGATGCATATCTCTCGGCCAATAATTTCACTTCTAGAAATTTAACTATGGAAATATCCATTGCTCTGTGCAATAATTTTATTGTGGCAATTGCTTCAAGTAAGGGAAAAAAGGAAGTGCCCCTCTAAAAGAAACTGGTAAATTAAATTACAGACATCATATTATGACTAAAATTACCAGAATTATGTCAGGGAAGAAAATTTAATCAATGGTGAAATAATGATAAATTGCTTTGTTAAAAAGATTACAAGGGGTACATATAATATTTTACCTTTATAAAAATACTTATCTAGAAAAAAGAACCAGAGGTTGATAAATGTCCTTTATTTTCTTCATCTTACTTACATCTTTTATAATTTCTATAAAGAATTTGTATTGCTTTTGAAATTTGAAAGTTATTAAAATCTCTATGTTGGAGACTTACCTCTTAATACGTCAGTGCAGACTTGTCGAATAAACTGTTCTGAAAATTCTCTCCCCTGCATCAAATTATTAAGGGTTATAACATTGACATACCAAGTAAAAAGCAACAGAAATATGAAAACTGTGAAAGAAGCAGAATACATACGGGCTTCCCATCCAGTCCTGGGGGTCCCTGAGGACCTGCTTCCCCGGGTTGCCCCTGGGGACCTGTAGGCCCCATCAGACCATTCACTCCAGATTCTCCTTTGGGTCCAGTGGCACCTCTGGCACCAGGCTCTCCCTTTTCACCTCTCTAAAAACAAAAGAAATCTTCAAAAGTTCTATTTAAATATTTCAGGAGGTATAAATGCATCATAAAAGTCTTAAGGATATGGATATGAAGTTATATATATATATCTAAGTTATACAGGAAACTGTTGGGAAACACTGTAATTGATCAGGAAGGAAATTTCATATTATATTAAACTGTCATTTATCCATCCATCCAACCCTACAAATAACCACTAACTAGTACCTATATTGATTAAGCAATATGCATAGTGCCAGAGATACAATGATGAATGTGACACAGTCTTGTCCCCAAGGAGTTTAAATCCTAGAGAGATAGATGTAGAAATACACAATATTCTTCACTGAGAAACATGCAGAAAAACTTAGCTCCTAATTTAGAAGAAGAATCAATATTACTGGCAAATATGTAACATTTCATACCTAATTCGGTGAATCTACATATTCTGAAAATCTCTATTTAGGAACTACTAAAGAACATGAAAGATATTTTCTGTTTGTGATGTCAATAGCTAGATTTATACAGTATTAAAAATCAAGCCATGAGGACTGAACAGACAGCATAATACATGAAGAAACATACCTCTCCTTTTGTACCAAGATGGCCTTGAATTCCCTTTGAAAATTAATAGGGAAAAAATAAATAAATAAGTAAATGTGCAAGCTACAGTACTAGCAATGTGGCATGCATCCTTTACCACACATTTAATCAAACTTTAATTTTCAGTTTGGATCTATGTTCATCGGTGATATTGGCCTGTAGTTTTCTTTCTTTGTAACAGCTTTATCTGGTTTTGGTATCAGGGTGATGGTGGCCTCGTGGAGTGAGTTTGGGAGTGTTCCTCCCTCTGCTATATTTGTAGTGAGGTGGATGGACCTAGAGTCTGTATACACAGTGAAGTCAGAAAGAGAAAAACAAATACCGTATGCTAACACATATATATGGAATCTAAAAAAAAAAAAGGTCATGAAGAACCTAGGGGCAAGACAGGAATTAAGACACAGACCTACTAGAGAATGGACTTGAGGATATGGGGAGGGGGTAGTGTAAGCTGGGACAAAGTGAGAGAGTGGCATGGACATATATACACTACCAAATGTAAAACCGATAGCTAGTGGGAAGCAGACGCATAGCACAGGGAGACCAGCTCGGTGCTTTGTGACCACCTAGAGGGGTGGTATAGGGAGGGGGGAGGGAGGGAGACACAGGGGGGAAGAGATATGGGAACATATGTATATGTATAGCTGATTCACTTTGTTATAAAGCAGAAACTAACACACCATTGTAAAGCAATTATACTCCAATAAAGATGTATTAAAAAAATCAGTCAGCAAGTAAAACACTCTCTGTAAGGCCATTCTTTAAATATGGAAGTTTCTGAAGAAATGCAGGGGTTTCTACCAGACAGAATATTACAAATGGAGCCAGAGTAAGAGGAAAGATAAAATAGTAAGCTCTCTGGACTAGAACCAAACTAGAACTAAAACTGAAAACAGCTGTCATCTGAGAATCCACTAAGATGATTTCATGAGGGAAACATTCACTTGGACCCCATTCATAACGTGAACGCCAGAAAAATCACACATGTGCAGCCCTTGGTAGGATGACAGTTAACTAGGACTTTGTTTATACTTTGAGAGATTGGGACAACTATTCAGCTGCTGAGAGGCAATGGCTGTCCTGCTCCCCCCCCACCCCGCCCCCTGCCATTCTCCCTGTAGACTCAGTTCCTGGTGGTGGAAAATGCAGCTTCCAACACGCCCAGGACAGAAGCTTTCTAGGGAACCCAAATTCTGCCTTGGGGGAGCAGACTTCCTCTTTTCCTTGAGAAGTGAGATAAAAAAAAAAACAAGTTAGGGGAAACATGCAGAGAGTGTCATCTGTCAACCAGTGAGCTAACCAAGTTGTGAACTCAAAATCCAAAGAAAATATCCTTCTATCAGAGAGTTACTGTGAATAACACTTTGGGGTAAAAGGCCTGGGTTGTGGAGGGTGATGGATGAAGGGGTGAGGGTCCTCCTACGAGTAGAGCTGTTTAAAGATGCTGTGTGATTAACTCAGGGAAACAGCGCAGGTCAGAGGGGAATAGGGACAGAGCTGGTTGTCATCCAGTGGTGTGAGTGGAGTGAAGGGACAGGAAAATGAAGACCTTTTGTATTGCACATAACTGTACGCAGGCAAACTCTGTCCATTTCTCCTTTCAGTGACTCTTGCTCTGAAGTTCACTTCTAAGTTCTCAACTTTTTGACATGTAACACTCACCCTCCATCTTAGACAACCTTAGGGCATGTACTTTCAAAGATTGCCCCCCACACCAATGGTCTCCCCCATTCCTCCAAGTGAGGGACCCAGAGACCCCTGTCCTTGGAGACATCACCTCACAGTTTTATCCCCCTACCTCCAGAGTCAGTGTAATCACTGAATCTTTCTCCCACCCACACTCCCTAATCAGTTGGATGCTTTTTTTTTTTTCTTTTTTTTGTGGTACGCGGGCCTCCCACTGCTGTGACCTCTCCCGTTGCGGAGCACAGGCTCCGGATGCGCAGGCTCAGCAGCCATGGCTCATGGGCCCAGCCGCTCCGCGGCATGTGGGATCTGCCTGGACCGGGGCACGAACCCGTGTCCCCTGCATCGTCAGGCAGACTCTCAACCACTGCGCCACCAGGGAAGCCCAGCTGGATGCTTTTATTTGTCCAATATGGCTCTGACTGAACCTACATGCCACTTGGCAATCTCACCGAAACATGGCTTCATGAGGAGAGTTTAGTCAAGGAAGAAGCAAGGCAATCTTATTATGTATCGACTGCACAACACAGTTCCTCAAGATGGCATTTTAATTCACCTCTAGTGTAATAAATTATATCTTTGAACAAACTAGAGGGAAACAAGGACATTCCTTCACTATGTATGGCCTCAACTACTCACATTTCAAGAAGAAAATCAAAACTCAACAGTAGGTACACAGATGCTGCCATGTATGGCTGCCATGGGCCAATACTACTCCAAGAAATGGGTGGAACTGTCTACCTTTAGTCATTTATTTGGTCAGAAGAAAGCATTGAAAATCAAGTTTCACAGCCACTGAGAGTATCAGCATGGGAAAATGAAAATATAAATCAAAAGATTAAAGTTGTGATCACCATCACCACTAGAATTCTCATCCTTGGGCACTTAGAATGCAGGCTACATCTCCCCTTCTCCCCACCCATTTTTATTTGCAAGTAACCCTCTCTCAGTATTGTTCATTATGTGATTAATTATTTCATTTTCCATAAAAAAAAAAATACCTGTGGCCCTGGAATCCCTGGTCTTCCATTCTCTCCCTTTTGACCCTTTAAAATTGAATAAATGTTATTCATTAGTTTGCACACATATGATGCAATCACATATACAACACAAACTATGTACTGTGCTGTCGTCTAGAAGAAAGGTCACAAGAGCAGTGATGCAAGTACGTAAAATGATGTAAGAGAAGAAAAAAAGAAGTGAGAGGAACGTCAACCTAATCTTACAGCTAAAATGGATAAAGACAAGGAACGAACTACTGACTTTGGGGAACATGTAAATAATGTTAGACAGTTGAGGATGTTCTGCTGAGTCCATGTTCACAGCATGAAAATAATTTAAAAATCCAGTGGCTGTGGTCATTTTCTTAATTTCAATGACATTATTCATGTTTGGTGTTGATTATACACTAAAAATATACTGTAAAATACATTTTGAATGAAGATCTTTAAATTAGGACAAATAGAGAAAAAAATAATAAAGATATAAACACATTTGTCCATTTTGGGACATCCTCCTTGTATAAGACATTGGGCCAGACCCTGAAACTCTATTTCAGCCCTATGTTGAACAGGATAATTAGCAGTTTCTAGCAAAACATACACCTAGATATACAATCAATTAAAGATCTAGTGACTGAAATTGTAAATCACTCCTGCATAGAGGTTTGTTCATTTACTTACTTACATCAATGAATTCCCAGGGGCCCTATTTGCTGTAGGGACACTGTTATAGTGTCCCCATGTTGCCTTCAAGTTGCTTACTGTGTGGTGCAAAAGCTAAGCAATAAATCTCTTTAATAAGCAGTTAAATTCTAAATTTAAAAGTGGTTAAGATACTAAACCTTAACTGTTCTCAACACAAAAACAAACTAACGTGACATGATAATGGTGTTAGCTAACCGTACAGTAGTAATCATATTGCAATATATAAGTTGCACCTTGTACACCTTAAACTTACACAATGGTATATGTTAATTATATCACCTTAAATTTGTACACCTTAAACTCGTACACCTTAAACTTACACCCTAAACTTATACATTATTATATATTAACATTGTGCCCTGTATACCTTAAACTTATACAATGTTATATGTTAATTATATCAATAAAAATATATACAGCTAAATTCTATTGGAATTCTATTAAAAAAAGAATGATAATACTGTCTGATAAGGATGCAGTATATAATTATATATCTGGAACGGATACTATTGGGACATAGGGTGGGGCATCTGATAAAGAGGGTAGGAAAAATGACTCCACCTTGAGTGCAGCCCTCAGGGATGTGTAAGTGGTACCCAACTGGAGAAGACAGGGGGGTGTGGCAGGGAGAGCAGACACAGGACAGAGGTGTATAATTTCTTCCAGCTAAAGCAGCAGGGCAGGAGCAGATAATAGTGGGTAGACTGGCAAAGAGATAAGACTAAAGAAGATTCAGTCCAACAAGGAGGCACTTTATGGGCCGGACTTTATCTTGAAATGCGTGTAGAGCATCACTGAAGGACTCCTAAGCAGCTGTGTAACTTACTTATTGATGCTGGTAAAAGTGTGGGGGGAAGGGGTGGACTGGACTCAAGGAGACCAGTTAGGATATTACAGTCACCCAGGACCCATGACAAGAAATGGTCAGGACAGTGGGATGGGTGGAAGGGGCTTAGTTCAAGTTTCATTGTCTGAAACAGTGTTCAGACTGTGACCTTAGCAGATTTTGATGCTATTATTACCTAAATTTGAAATTTCCTTTTATGCCACCAGATATTCTGGAGCTTTCAAAGTTCTGCGAATTTTGCAAAGTGTTTTACGTAGCAAGACTCAGCCACTATAGCTGAACTTTTTTTTTTTTGGCCACACCGCACAGCATGTGGGGATCTTAGTTCCCGACCAGGGATGAAACCTGTGCTCCCCTGCATTGGGAGCACAGATTCTTAACCACTGGACCAGCAGGGAAGCCCCTATAGCTGAGCTTTGTAATCTTAAAAACATCATTAAAGTACTGTCTGGACACTTGATTTGTAATTGATGGTTGAAAAAGTCTTACATTTCTAGAACTTAAAAGACTGAAAGACCGACAGATATAGTTTATTCCTGATCAGTGTGTCACTGATTCAGCCAGCGGCGTCCTACTCATGTGTCAGGGTTCAGTTAATGAAAACACCATCTGAGGGCCACTCGGACTGAGGTGAAACTGTCCTCATCTCCCAAAGCTGTAACATGTTTCTCCTCTTTGCCTTTGTTGCTAAGACACCCAGAACCAAACGTCCTTCTAAATCACCTTAGATTTCCTCAGCCTGATCTAATTTTCTGGTATAATTCTCCTTCTGTTTATTAGTTTGAATATGTTTTACATATGGTGTTAACAGTTTCTTATCAAATTTATTTATGCCATAAGCCATGTCAAATCATTTGTGGAAACCAACACACCATAAAATATGTAAATAAATATATATTACAAGCATGTGATAAAATCCGTATATTATTTTGTTGAATCACTTGGTTCCCAAGTTTCCTACAATAGTGGTGTAGTGACGAATGTTAAAGTTAGATTTGATGCATTTTGAGAAGTTTAGTAAAATGAGAAAGCTGGGATTTAACAGATATTGACGGTAAAACAGGAAGGAGCTGGAAAAGCCATGTAAGAATTAAAAAGAATGAAGCCCTGAGTTTTTTGCCAAGCCAGAAAAAAAAAATAATAAGCCAGTAACATACCTGAATGCCCTTTTCGCCTTGATTTCCTTTGTCCCCCTGCAAAAAGGCCGTTTAATATGTATCATAATGTCATATATTCTGTATCCTTTCAAATAAACATGCTTTTCTTCAGCCAAGAAAAATATATGGTCTCATGCAAATTCGACAAGTGCCTTATAAACAGAAGATGACTCCAACATGATATATGAGAAGAGAGTAAAAACACATTAGGTCAAGATGATGTCTAAATGAATACTTTCTTGTGCTCTTACATTCAAAAGAAAATTTACTACAATTTCTATTTTATAAGGAAGAAGAAAACTTTTCTATATTGATCACAATCTGAAGTTAAACAAAGAGAGGACTTATTTTGACAAGTCTTGTTTTATGAAATCAAACTGAAAAGTCTTCTACTATTAAGCTAATAATGGCCACAAATTTATAGGAAAAAATGAAATAAAACAATGTTGAAATAATATTTTAGAAAACATATGTTTCAAAAATTAACTTTTTTGGGGAAATTCATATTCCATAATATTGTTTCCTGGAATTTCTCAGCTAGAAGAGATGTTTGAAACCAACTAGTTCAGTGTCTTTGTTCTTATAATGTACCCACAGATCAGGAAAGGTAAGCATTTGCCCAAGGTTGAACTTGGACA
>NW_006798913.1:2491128-2529801 GCF_000442215.2 Lipotes vexillifer | reverse complement strand
ACTCTTTCCAAATTTCCTTTCTACCATACTATCCAAACATAAAGAGTAGAGTTTTGTGTTTACAGTGAGTAAAATACAGATTTTCTTTTAACTGGCAGGTTTCTGAACAAGGAAATTCTCTAAATCCAAACATATTCACAGTAGATTTACTTAATATTCACTGATGGTCTAACACTTAATTGCTGCTGTGAGGGTCATTCCTGTGTCAGCAAGTACTGCCTGCCACTCATCAGAGCAAAAGGGATCACACTAGGTACAGTAATCTAGGGGCTGAGCAGATAATACATGAGGGATAGAAAAAATGAAATGGTAGAAAAACTGAAAGAGCAAGGGATACAAAGATGGAGACATAACAGTTTGTATCCTTTGCAGAACAAAAGCCAACACATCCACTTTTAACCTGAACTGTATATATCTGCAGGGGCATGGACTTCTCTGAAAGGTGGGCAGTCAGTTCTTGCTCAAAGCCTTCAAGCCAACAATAATATTTGTACAGATACAGGTCAGAGTTCCTTTACTTAACAGGAGAGAGAGAGAACCCAAAGTGATGCTGTTTTATCTCACCAAAACATTTTATATGAATATATATGCTTTGTATTTTAAACTCCTTAAATTAATTTTAAGTGAACTATTATGTAGTATAATTGTTTCACAGATAGGAACACCATGGTCAAGCATTCTGGCTGTAATTTTTATTGTTTCAGATTTTTGCCCCAGTTTTGGTAAGAGTGATATTCACATTTTGGTAAGAGTGCCTCACATGGAATACTTTCCCTAAAAAGTTCTTGACACATCTGGATTGACCACAAAACAATCTGAATTTACAAGATATTATTTAATTGTACGTTTATATTTTTTGATCTGTCTCTTCGAAGATCCTCATCTAGGAGACAGTACCTATGCGGGGACATGAAAGACGCCACAGCTCTTAGCATGAGGTCGAACACATTATATGTACACCAAATAAATAGGTCAGCACATCATTGAATGCATAATCGGTCCTTCTACACTACATGCACAGAAGGAAAACTTACATGGTAATAGCTGATTAACATTGAGTCATACGTCCTAAATATCATACCTTTTTCCCTTGAATTCCAGGTAAACCCAGGTATCCTGGTTCTCCTGGCGGACCCAGTGCTCCTGGTTCTCCCTAAGTAACACAGAATTCACATGAAGATCACAGGCTTACTGCTTGTGAAAAACCCCACTGTTTTTATCTCTATATACATCTCAAATTTAAAACTGATAGTTAAAAATTTTGTTAGAGTTATTACTATAGAAATAGTAAAGAATAGTAAAGTTCACTGAAGTCCCAATAAAACTTCTTATATTTTTTCCTATCTTTGCTAGTTAAGAAATTCTGAGATCACATCATATTTTAAAATTTTATAAATATTTGGTATTTTTATTATATTTATAATGTCAACAATAAATAATAAAGCAGTGAAAATAATAAACACAGGTATCTCTCTTTGTATTTACTAATACTTTCCCATCCTCTTGAAATTGCTTTTTCTCATAATCTTCCTTTAAAAAAACTTATTTTATTGTTACAAAACTGGTAAGTAAATAGAAGTAATAAAATTATTGAAAATCTCATTACCCATTATTTTTATTTGGTTATATATTTTTCCCTCTACCTCTCACAAACACATACACAACTTAGATACTAAAATGTGCTGTGTATGCATAACTTAGGTAAACATAATCATTTACTTCAAAATATATTAATATTTTGAGTTCTTTACATGCCATTATGTTTTTTTTAATTTTAAATTACAGAATAGTATTCAACTATATTGATTTACCATATTTAATAAAATTTCTATTGTTAAACATTAACTTTCACAGTTTTTATTTTTATAAACAATTTTGGGGTGAACACCCTTGTAGTTAGATATGCAAATTTATGATTTTTACTTTATATATGTGGAATATTATTTTCTTAGACATAAATTCTTGAGCTGTTTTCAGAACAAGGAATAGTCCATAAGTTATCTTAACTCAATTTTTCTACTCCCTATCATGTCATAGGGATTATTTCCTTTTTTAAAAAAGACTTACAATGTGAAAGTATATAATGATGATGTATCAACAATATTTAGGTTAAAATTGTAAGAGATAGGACATGCTCCTGAATATGCTTCATGGAGTTTTGGTTTTGCTTTACTTGCTTTACCATTAGTCCCAAACTCCGTCATATTAAATAAAAACAACTTTCTTCTGTGGAAACTAAGTTCTGTTCTCTTTGCTCACTGTGAGCTGTTGAATATTACTCTAGATTTTTAAAGGCTAGAAGAGAATTGAAAATCTGATTGAAATAAACATCAACTATTTGGTTTGGAGGAAACTGGTAAAGGCAACTGTGACTCCCAGACTGAAAATAAAGTCCCATCAATCAGCAAACAAAGAAACTGCACCACCAGGGGAGACACACACTCATTCAGCCACATAAGAGCGTGATATACTCTGGACCAGAGAAGATGTTCATATTAGCATCCAAATTTTACTAATTCTAGAAAAACCAAACTAAAGCATATTTCATGCCTTTATTACCCAAACTATGATAAAATATCAAAAAAACAGAAATGAAATTGGCCCACATCCACCACTGGCTTTCAGGTACCCTAATTTTATGTTAAAAGGTAATCCTTCATTTCATCTATATTTTCTTAAGGGATACAAATGTTAATCTCATCAAATAATGAGAGGAACTCATACTTCTTTGAAAACATTTCCAAATGCTTCAAAACAAATTAATTACCTTGAGCCCAGAAGCCCCAGGCAGCCCTTGAAGTCCAGGTTCACCTTTATTTCCCTGTCAATGCATCAAAGCCATTTGAATTTTTTTGAATTTAGTCACCATATATCTGATACAGACACTTAAGGGAATACATTTTAAGCAACTTTTACATTTTCAACTTTCCAATTGTTTGAAATATAGAATCTATATGTGAAGCTTACTTATTAAGAAAAACTCTTTTAAGCAGAAAGTGAGTCCACATATTTATAAAGCTTTCTACCAGTCTGTCTGATGCTGGCAGCTCCAAGTAAAAAGAGAGATTCCAATCTTTAGGGACTGGCACTAATTAGCTAGGTCTTTGTGCTGCACAAGCCAGACCCATGTATCTTAATAGCATCTTCTAGGCTGGAAATCTTCATCTTTCTCTGTTTTGCTTTCTCTGTATGACTCATTTTCAGTATGCAACTGAAAAAAGAAAATTAGCCTCAAATGCACTTTTGAGTGGCTTTTGGAAGAAGCACGAATCAGAAAACTTTTAGTTTGCGATCTTTTTCAGGATTCCAGTGCAGTTCTTGCTAACAGACATTTGGAAAGCAAGACCAAGTTGTCAGAGCAAAGAATGTAAGATAGGAAAATAGGACTGGTTATAAAAGACAACCTGCCTCCTGGATCATCAGGAGAGATTGTCAGTGGTGGTTCTGACTTTCAAATATACTTGGACACCTGAAATCACAACCCAATCAATGTCTGGCAAAAACCTACAATTAAAGAGGTTGGTGTGACACCTAGAAGTGGGGGGTGATGATCACCCAGAGCCAGGTCAGGCTCACTGATCAGAAAAAGGAACCACTTTCATTCTCAGCTCACATTGAGAACCACGTGAGCATACTATTTGGACTTAATTAAAGCATTTAGCACATAAAAGCATGATTATACCATAGAACAATGGTTCCTTAAATTTTCTAATTTTCCAAATGATTAAGCTGAAACTCAGAGGTGACAGGACTTGTCAAAAGCTACATGACTTGATTATGTTAATATACCCTGATGTCATTTAGATAATATTTTATAAAACTGGAATATGATAGGGTAAAATAGACTTATAAATGGTTCAATGGCTATTTTAAAAAGAGGTATTATAATCTAAATTGGAAGTTTTCTAAAGATCTACCACAGAATTTCAGCCTCATCCCTGCCTTGCTTAACACAGCTTTTTTTGTCTTACTCTTGAACTTATATCAATTGTTACTGAAGGCATAGTTCACAAATATATTAGTTGACAAAACCAGAGGGATAAGGTAACTTAGAGGCAAATAAACTATGGCCTGTGGGCTAAGTCAGCCCAATGCCTCCTTTTGTAAATAAACTTGTAGGAAACATGGGCACATCCACACCGTGGCTGCTTTTACATTTCAATAGCAGAGTTGAGTGGCTGCCAACAGAAATTATATGGCCCTCAAAGACTAAAACATGTCCTATATGGCCCTTGGCAGAAAAACTTTCTAAGACCTGAAGTAATATACTGCATGAAAACAAGTTGAAATGTTTCACTGAAAAGATTACATTTAAGAGGTGTAATTTTAATATCTTGAATCTATTTTTAACAAAATAATTGTAGAAGGACAAGATGAGGGAAATCAAACTTTATAGTAATTTATGTAAAAAAAAACTGTGATGTTAGAATCAGCCACTTGACTCCGCAGCCACAACAGCAGACCTACCCAAGTGGTGGATGCCACAAATACATTGTTCTAACGTCTTTTATGGAAAATCTAGCAGGTTTAGTTGACCTCCAGCTCAGTGTGAGCCAACGATGCTAAGTGGCTAATTAAAAATGCTGACAAAATCTTAGGCTGCGTTCTTAAGAATTAGAGGATCCAGAACATCATGGGAGAGTCCATTGTACCCAGGTATTTAAGGAATATACAACTACTCTATTTTGTCTTACAACATGACCTTGCAACATGATGGAGAACCTCCACCTGGCAAGTGCACACTTACTACTGCTAGGACTCATAGTGTTCCAAGCACCCACAGGGTCCACCTCTGGTGAGAAGGCAGCTACTTTTCCCTAATCACTGGGCTCCCAATGACATTTTATCCTATCTCTTTCTAGGTACTTTAGAATTAAAAGTAGAGTAGATTAGGCCATCTACTCATTTTGTATGCCAGAATCTATTTCCCTGGTCTAGTTAAAGGTTGAATGCTTCCAAAACAGCAATTCCGTCACTTCCTTTTAGAAGGCTCTCCTAGAATCTACTTATTAAGTAGTCGAGAATAGTTTCTTGCGTTGAGCCAGAAGGTACCAGGTCTGATCCTCTAATAAAAAGAAATTCTCTTACACATGTCTCTGTACACCTAGAAAATGGTCGAATCATGGTACTCAGAGTGCCAGTTCTAGCTTAAGAATGACTTCACCTGACACCTAAATATATTGTCAAGTGTGCCTTACTTTTTAAATGTGAAAGTTAAGATAATGTGCCATCTTATCCATAGTCGCAAGGGAGGATAAAACTCACTACAAGGCATTTTACAAATAAAAGTTCCACATACATTCCACTAAATAAAAAACCAAGAAGAGGACTTGGAAGTTGGTAAAGTTACCCTCAGTGGTCACTACAGATACTCTAGATGGTGGGCTGGGTACAGAGCCCCAGAGAGCTCTGGGTATTCCTCAGTCCCCTGAGCTGCCAGTAAGGGAAGAGGGCTCTGCAGAGAGTCATGCAGGATCTTGGACCTTTTCCAGCTTAAACCAGGCCTGCTTTATGCTTTACATTAGCGTGTTTTATATTATAGCTTAGTTTTTGCCTAAGACTTCATTCCTACAAGTGCTTGTTCATAGAATTCAAACCACTTTCAAAATAAAATCAATGTAGTTAAAACTTTGACTGAAGTACCTAAATGGTCACTTTGCACAAAGCCCTCAATCTTGTTAAGTTAATTTTCTTTACCTTAGATCCTGGGGCTCCAGGCTGACCTGGTGAGCCTTCGCTTCCCATCAAACCCTACATTTTAAATGGAAATTGCAAGAGCAATTTAGAGAATAATATTTTTAAAATATTCAATCAGTTTTCAAGTTATACATTACCATCATAATCAATCCACTAAAATACAATGCAAGATATGGGAAACATCCCTACACACATCCAAATAAAGGATAATAAAGAATCAAACTATGCAAGATAACATGAAGGCTGGCAAAGCCCTTGTAACTTGGTTGCTTAAATCACCTACAAAGAGCAAAAATGACTGGAGAGCTAGTAGGAGACAAATGTAAAGAAAAGTTTCTTTTTTCTACACTCTACTTTCTTCCTTTCTCATGATGGGCAAGAATTAGATTTCTTCATAGATGTTATTTTGGTCAATTTTACTTATGTTTTCTGTTTTCTTGAATAATGATTTTAAAGAATTAAAATCTAATAATTTCTCTGAATGTAAGAATGTCTATTCAAGTTACAAATGGCCATATTTTTAGTAACCATATAATTCAAAATAAGACACTGATAACTATTCTAGCAACAAGGAACTAATTTAATTTAGATTCCATTTAAATACTATTACATATATAAAAAACATTGGCTTTCTCTTAATCACAGCAAAGGAAATGTGATGAGCAAAAAAATATTCAATTAGTATTATCAGAAAACAGAATCTCAGTATAGTCACATTGAAAATAGTATGTCATCACTACTATGGTTTGCTATCAATTCAGGATTTATTACAACTATAAAATGTAAAATATACTAGTCATAACATAGTTTGAAATATTAGAAATATTAAATATAGATACTCTTGAAGTTCAATGAAGTTCTAGTCAATGCTTTCATTTTCTGGAGGCTAACTTAAATACTGGTAAATAATCAAGTTGCATTTAATATTTCAATGAAAAAATAATTTGGTCTTGATGATGCAGGTAGAGGAAGAATATTCCATTCAAATCTTTCACCAAGATCTTATCAAATCTTTTCACTGGGTAAAATATCTGCTTTTTTAACTTACATAATTAAATGAAAGGTCATAAACTGTCCATTTTTTTTACTTAAAAAAAAGCTATTACAGGCAATTTGATTCATAGATTAAAATACACATTGCTTCTAACAATTTACTTTTAGAAATTATTTATGGAGTCCTATACACCATAGGATTATCATAATTTCTAATATCATACTCATATGTCCCTTTACTCCCCAAACTTCCAAAATTACTTGTTCACTAATTTAGGATCTTCCTATACTACCTGTTCTGAATATATTCTCCCTCATTAGTGTAATAAATTTGTAAATTTTCTAAAAAATAACAAAGAATATTTATTGAGTTTTAGACCTTCTCATGGTACTCAGTATTTTTTTTTAGCTAGGTTATTTGTTTTCTGGTTTATCTACAGTAAGTGTTCTTAATCCTTACTTGGGTAGCCAACTTTTTGAGAATCTGAAGAAATCTAGACTCCTCTAGAAAAATGAACATAATCTTTTTCATACAAATGCATGGAATTTGTGGATCCCAAAATTCTCATTGCTGAATCCTTCCACCAGTTTTGTGAATTTCAGAATAAGAACCTCTGGTACATAATGACAATATTTCAAACACCCCAGTAATAATAATGACATTAACATACAGGTATCCCCGGAGCTCCTTTTTTTCCTAGTGGTCCTGGAGGCCCAATTTCTCCCTAAAAATCAAATACAGATCAAGTTTAAAATTGCAGAGTATCAATTCATCTTTAGAAATTTCCTGCCAAAGCATTATGAAATGAAAACTCAATATCAATCAGCCCAATGTGTCTGCCTTTCCTTCCTATATTGTAAGACGAAGCAATGCAAGGTAAAAAATCATGAATCTAACATCTTAAAGACGTAGGCCTAGGGTCTGTGGAATTATTAAGGAAAATATTTTCATTAGGAAATCAGGAGCGGCACTGTTATTCTTTCAAAGGAAGACCTAGCAGTTCACACACAGTTAATGAGGTGAGACAACAGAGGGAAAAAAATCAAGTGAAAAAATTTCTTATTTACCGTAATTTAAGAGCTATGATAGTAAGTACAGATTAAGAAAAATTAGGACACAGTTTAATAGCATTTAGACTTCAGATTTGGGGATTGTGGCTGACCTGATGCTCCAAGGGATTTTCTGATTCCAGAACAACAACCCTGGAAAGAATATCCTCTTTGAGAAGCAGGAGAAGTCTTCAAAGATCCCTCACTTTAATAAAATATACTCTCGGTTATGATTGTGATTATGAGGATTTGGAAGTGTGCAGAAACCTTGCTAGAAGTTGAGCAGCAGGAAACAAGAGGGCTGGAGGTGTCTGAGGGGACATGCTCAGCTTTTAGGAAACTGAACACTGGGCCAGCTATGGGGAGAGGGCAGGAATCTTTAGTACCTACAATGGCTCAGGACCCTCAAAGGGCACTGAAATGGTACCCGTGGCTACCAGCAGGAGGCTCTCCATGACCCAGTTAGGCTGACAGGATGCCCACTAACTAGGATGAAGCAATGAGCTCAGCATCAACAATTAAGACAGGAGAGGCAGAAAACCACAAGACTGAGAATCAAGAGGAATAACAATGAACTGCAGCTGTCAGAATGGCTAGAAAGAGAATTTAGAACTATAGTGAAATCTTTACAAATGAAAGAATGGAATCATGAAAGACTACTAGGACTGAAGATAGAACAAGAGACTAGACTATCAAGAATAAAAAGATGTTATTGCACAGGGATATATATATATATATATATATATATATATATATATATATATATATATAAACTGAATAACTTTGCTGTCCCTTGAAACTAACACAATGGTGTAAATCAACTATACTTCCATAAAAAAGAATAAAAAGATGTTATTAAAATTTGAAATGAAAAATATGATTGTTTAGATTTTTTTAAAAATCAATTGATGGCTTAAACAGCAGATTAGACACAGCAAAGGGAGAATAAATAGACTGTTAAATATATCCAAAAAATTTAACCAGAATTTAAGAATCAAGGATATGGAAGTAAGCAATTTAGAGATGTAGAGGACAAAATTAAAAGGAATAAAATATGTCTAACTAGAATTCCAGAAAGAGGGAAGAGCAGAAGATGAAGAGAAGTAGCATGGAGATTAACAGCTCATGTCTTCCAGAGATAATGGAAATAGTTCTACAGAGCCAAGAAGCAAACTAAATTCCCACCCGGATGAATAAAGAGAAATCCATATCTAGATACATCGCAGTGAGTTTTAAGAACACTAAAAACAAATAAAATACCTTAAAAGAATCCCCAGAGAAGGGACAGGTCACTTACAAAAGAATGATGATTCAAGCAAGAGCATATTTTTCATAGTTAACCATGGAAGCCAGGAGATGACAGAAGAAAAATTTCAGTGTATTCAGAGGAAATAATCATCAATCTTGAATTGTATACTCTACAAAATCCTCTCTCAAAAACATACTAGTAATTGAATAAAACCTGAAAGTTTATAACCAAAGTATTTGTACTAAAAGAATTTCTAAAAATACAGTTTAGTAAGTAGTACAATTTTCCCAAAAGTATGGTCTAAGAGCACAAGATAGAAAGTAACTAAGTAAAATAGAAAGCATGTATGTAAATCCAAATTCATATCTGTATAAAACAACAACAAAAACTAATTGTAAGGTCAAAATAATAGCTTCTGAAATTATATCATGTTTGAACCATTAACTGTTGCCATGAATGTGGTAAAATGTATTCTATGTGAAGAGACATCACCACTTTGCCCTTTTCATAATCAGATTCCAGGCCCAAATCTTTCACCTTTCATTAGTACTTACTTTTTGTCCCATTAATCCTTGGTTTCCAGGAAATCCTGGGATTCCCTAAAAAGAAATAAAGTAGATTTTTAATTTAAAAAATTTAGACTGTATCATTAAAGAAGAATAGGCCATAACTGGAGCTTTAACTTGTAAATAATGCAAATCATCAAACATATCTCTTGACTACATGAAACCACTACTTACATTAATCAAGTTTTGGAAAAGAAAAATTTATGAGATTTATTATTATACATCTGATATTTAAAGTTTTAAATACAGGCTTTAAAAAAAAGAAGCTATGAAGATATTAATCTTGGCTCTTCTTTCAGACCAACATAAGTGATAAAATAAGAAGGATATTTCATTTGAACACTTTCTTATGCTACTTATAATGATTAATGCAAAAAGACTGTCAAATCATAGGAGTTCAGATTCAGTACAACAGTTCCAAAGGCCCTCATAGTCTCACAACCATAACTGAAAACTAATGAAACTAAATAAATTCAGTTTCCTCCAAATTGAGCCTTGAAACACCCAGGAACCTAACTCCTTGTATAAGATATGGCAATCTTTCTCCTAATGATTCCCTTGCTGATAAAATTGTGGAGCATATGCAGACCAGTTTGTAGAGAGACAGAAAGAAAGAAATAGAGAACTCTTTCACATGGCTGAGCCTAAATGTATGAGTTCTCTAGCAAGATTCAGAGAAAATTAATGCTAATTGTCTGAATTTGAGAATAACGTGAGCACATTTAATAATGGGAAAGCAGTTCTATTGTCATTCACTGCATTTTCCAAAATGATCATTTATCAAACAAACAGTGATGGTACTAATTAATTTTTATTTCTTATTCATTTTTCTTAGCTCCTTTCTTGATGATACTTCAATTGAAATAATGAATAACATTTGTTTATATATATATATATATATATGGTGCCCAATTTTGAGTACCACTGCTGTTCTTTGAAAGCCCTGAAGATGCAGAGAGCTTTCAAAGAAATACTGATGGTGCCCAGTTTCCCTGTCCTTTGAGTTTCCTTTTCTGCCAAAGTCTAGACTTTGGCAGAAAAGGAAACTCAAAGGACAGGGAAACTGGGCACCATCAGTATTTCTTTGAAAGCTCTCTGCATCTTCAGGGCTTTCAAAGAACAGCAGTGGTACTCAGTAAATCAGGGCAACTAGATCAAGTATCTTCAACAACAGGGAAAGTCTGCCATTGTTTTGATTTTCAAATCTTGACTATTAATACAATACTGGTCCATGTGGTAGCCACAGTTACAGTGGAAGATATGGCACACAGTTCTAGTTTTAAGATCCAAACTTAAATGATAAATTGGAATTCAGTTTGATCCTATTTGGCTCAATTAGTTCTCCATGGCACTACCTCCTTTGCAGAGAAAAGTTGTTTGAGAGCAAAGCCCATCAACAAGGGACTAGCATTCTGGTTGCTTTATAAACATACTAACTAGAGAATAACATAAAACAATATAAAAATTTAAAGTAACATTATAAAACATGAGCACAGAATACCCTATCAGCACTCTAATCATAAAGCAAGAGTAAATAATTGAGTTACAAGTATAAAGAAAACAGAGTGAAACGAATTGTATCCTTTCTAAGGCAGAAAATGCATACTCTCAACACAATAAAAGTCAATATTGTTCAAAATAAAGGCTTCCATTTCAACAGACCATGATTTGGCATGAAACCACCCAGAACCAACTCTCATTCAAATACACACTCATACAAACTCACCATAATGATTAAGTTCTGAATTTAAATAAAATTCAAATAAAATCTGTCTGTAGAATCTTATCAGATGCAAGGTGGCCATACATGGTTCTGCAGCTGTGTCAATACCGTGTTGCTTGGCCCCAAGAATCTCTAAAGTAATCCTGCAATTGCCCTGATACTTCTCAGACCTGAGAAGCTGAATTTCATGCTGCACAGAACTCTTTGTTACTTAAGGTTTCAACCCTATTCAAGTTTCTATGCTCTTACACAATCTATATTAGTAGGAATTAGTTACTCCTGTTTTTGCAGCCAATCCCACCGTCAGCAAGGCTATATTCTCACTCTGGGGAAAAATAAAATTATGCCTAAGCAGTGCCCTGGCCTCACTTCCCAGGAGATCTTGAAAGCACCCCCCCACCCAGGTCACTCCCTGAATTTGATTTAACACCTTTTATCTGAATAATTCTAATTCTGAGCATGGTCTGCATTAGGACATAACCACAAATCTTACATTATTTCAACATATCCGATATTGAGGGTATTTGGGAGATCTCAGATTAGGAAAAAAATAGATCCCTTTTCCTACTGCCTGTGTTCATAAGTTAGTAAAACATGAATACATGTCATAGATATGCAAAAAAGTCATAATGTCTTCTAGGTCCAACTATACCAAGAACTACTAAATACTTACTTTATAAACACCAAGCAAAAAATACATAAAACTATATAATATTTTTTAAAAATGTAAAACTGATTTATAAAAGCAATTCCTGGCAAAACTAATATAATGCCATGAGCATGCATGGAATAAAAAACTGTTCAGAGAGAGGTTCACCAGAAGAACTGAAATCACTCAGAGCTATATTAGTTAATAAAATTCTCCTAGACAATATTTTCCTGGGTTCCCAATATATTCACTGAAATTGACTATAAACTTTGCCAATTTTACATTACTAGAAATATTATTCAAAACCATTTGAAAGTTACCAGTTTGTTGATCCAAAAGTATTTAGCAACAATTACTTCATAGGGTAAATGTTTTTCCAAGCAAACTATTTTATATTTCATTTTCGGCCTGTGTGGTTTTGGGTTCAGGCAACTGTGAACATGTGTAAGTAAAGACAGAAGCAAGAATTTCATCTGGTGAGAATAAAGGGACATATTTCCTCCATTTCTGTGATTTCAGCTTGGGTTTGAGGAAGAGCAGAAAGTCAAATGGAAAATCCTGTGTAATGTTGTGGTGAAAGAATGCTGGCATGAAAAAATGTTCTAGAAGCTTCTCTGTAACCATTAAACCATTGTTGTATAACAAAAAAATCATTAAAAATAGAAATGCATAATTTAGAATAAAGGGTTTGGCCCCTATTTCCTAGAGACCACTTTATAATGAAGGAAATGTGTCTATGATGCGTTACTTAAAAAGATAGGATATCACTTTATACTTTTCCACATGCAATGGAATACTTTACTCCTGAAATTAGAGCATCTTGGATCAAATCTGCTGTTAAGTAATGCAATAATTTCAATGTGCTTAAAAGAAATCTAATCAACTAATGGTATTTTTAAATCAAAAATTTCAACCTTTCTACACAGTTGTAGAGATATTTAATATCATACAGTTGTCAAAATATTAGAAGCATATTATGTTTTCTTCTATTATATCAAGAAGTGATTTGTTCATTATTAAAGATGCAATGACTACAAAACACATATGTTGAAAGTATCATTCTTATTAGCTACAAAGATTATACTTATTATTAATAAAGAGCATAGAAGAGGCAGTTAAAAGTTTAGATGCTGGAGTCAGCTAGCCAATTATCTAGTGCTGATTGACTCCAGGCCAGTTATTTAAATTGGAATCTCAGTGTCCCCATCTTATACATGGAGAAAAATAATAGAACTTAGCTCTAGGGTTGTTACATTATATGAATTAGCTCTCACAAACACTTAGCTCAGTGCTGGGACTAAAATGAACAAATTTTCATGACTTTTCACAGCTCCTCCCTGACCTTTGAAAGTCACAAAATAGATGAAGTCAATTCTTTTCCATGTCTCAAAATTTGTCCTCCTCCATTTTGAGGATATCTTTTTTTTTTTTTTAACGTGTCTTTCCACCTTGCCTTTGTCTACCTCATTCCCCAAAGTTTACACTGTATTCAAGATGACTTTGGCAATCTAAGGCTTCCCACTGGGAGGCACCAACAGGTTTTCCTTGCCCCTCATTCATTACCCTTGCCTCTTCATGTTTGGCTGACTTTGATTATAGAAAAACACTACTATGGGGTTCCAGGATCAAGATGGAAAATTAGAAATATCCTGAGCTCACCTCCTCTCATGGACACACCAAAACCACAACTACATATGGAACAACCATCTCTGAGAACAGCCTGAAGACTAACTGGACAGACCTTCTACAACTAAGAACAAAAAGAAAAGGCCACACATCAAGAGGCAGAGAAGCAGTCTAGTTAGAACCCACATCCTCATTGTGAAGACCCACAAGCGGGAAGGGTATCACAGCTGGAGAGGTGCCCCCAGGGCGTGAGGGGTGTGAGCCCCATGTCAGGCTTCCCAGCCTGATGCCCTGCACTGGGAAGATGAACCCCATAATGTCTGGCTTTGAAAACCAGTGGGGTTACACTCACTCCAAATCCCAGCACAGACACAGCAGCTTAAAAAGTATCTGGGTCATAGGAGAAGGAGATTCACTGACTAATTTTATGGCAGGTGCTGGAAGGACAGGGATCTGGTCGAACTTGCTCTGGGGACAGAAGCACTGACAGGCATCATTCTTTTTTACTCTCCTTATACCTAGCTGGCCTGGGCGGGGGGCACCACTTCTGTCATCTCCATCAACCTAGCTAACACCATGCGTCCCAGCCCAGCATTCCCCAGAGGACCTTCCCAGGCTAGCTCCTTTAAAGCAGCTCCCACCCCATCATACCCAGCAGACTGCCCCAGCTCCCCTCCAAAGCAGCGCCTACTCCAGGGGACCAGCCGTGCACACCAGGGTGCCTGCAGCAATCACAGCCCAATCACAACAAGAGGGCACATGTGACCCACACAGGGGATACTCTAGGAGCACCTGGCTCTGGTGAAGAGAGGGGACTGCACCACTGGGCCCCATGGGACATCTTGTACATAAGACCACTCTTTCAAGACCAGGAGATGTAGCTGTTATACCTAATACATAGAAACAGACATAGAGATTTAGGCAAAATGAAGAGATGAAGGAATACCGTCCATGTGAAAGAAGACATAACCTCAGAAAAAGAACTAAATGAAATGGAGATAAGCAATTTACCAGATAAAGTGTTCAAAGTAATAGTCTTAAAGCTGCTCATTGAACTCTGGAGAAGAATGGTTGAACTCAGTGACACCTTCAATAAAGAGACAGAAAATATAAAAAAGAACCAATCAGAACAGAAGAATACAATAACTGAAGTGAAAAACATACTAGAGGGAATCAACAGCAGATTAGAGGATGCAGAAGAATCAGTGATCTGGAAGGCAAGGTAGTGGAAATCACCCAATAGGAACAGCAAAAAAAAGACACACACACACACACACACACACACACACACACACACACACACACACACAAATGAGGATAGTTTAAGGGATCTCTGGGACAACATCAAGCATACTAGCATTTGCATTATAGGGGTTCCAGAAGAAGAAGAGAGAGAGAAATGGATAGAGAATATATTCAAAAAAATAATGGCTGAAAATTTCCCTAATCTGGCAAAAGAAAGAGACACCAAGTCCAGGAAGCACAGAGAGTCACAAATAAGATGAATCCAAAGAAACATTATAATTAAGATATCAAAAATTAAAGAGAGCATCTTAAAAGCAGCAAGAGAAAAGCAAATAGTCACACACAAGGGGATCTCCATAATACTATCAGCTTTTACAACAGAAACTTTACAGGTCAGAAAGGACTGGCAAAATATGTTCAAAGTACTGAAAGGAAAAAAACTTACTACCAAGAATACTCTACCCTGCCAGGTTATCATTCAGAAATGAAGGCGAGATAAAGAGTTTCCAGATAAGTGAAAGCTAACGGAGTTCATCACCACTAAATCAACCTTACAAGAAATGCTGAAGGGACTTCTTTAAATAGAAAAAAAAAGGTCATCACTAGAAACAAGAAAATTATGAAAGAAAAAAAAATCTCACTGTTAAAGGCAAACATAGGGGGCTTCCCTGGTGGCGCAGTGGTTGAGAGTCCGCCTGCCGATGCAGGGGACACGGGTTCGTGCCCCGGTCTGGGAAGATCCCACATGCCGCGGAGCGGCTGGGCCCGTGAGCCATGGCCGCTGAGCCTGCGCGTCCGGAGCCTGTGCTCCGCAACAGGAGAGGCCACAACAGTGAGAGGCCCGCGTACCGCAAAAAAAAAAAAAAAAAAAAAAAAAAAAAAAAAGGCAAACATAGTAAAGGTAGTAGATCAACTGACTATAAAGCTAGTATGAATTTTAAAGACAAAAGCAGTGAAATCATAATATCTAAAATAGTTAAGTGATACACAAAATAAAAAGATGTAAAATATGACATCAAAAACATAAAACATGGTTGGGGAAGTAAAAATGTAGTGCTTTTTGAATGTGCTCCAACTTAAGCAACCATCAACTTAAAACAGACTGCTATATACATAGGTTGTTATATATGAACTTCATGATAAATACAAACGAAAAACCTGTAAGAGATACACAGAAAATAAAGAGAAATGCAAACATAACACTAAAGAAAGCCATCAGATCAAAAGGGAAGAGACAAGAGAGGAAGAAACAGAGAACTACAAAAACAACCAGAAAACAATTAACCAAATGGCAATAAGTATACCTATCAATAATTACTTTAAATGTAAATGAACAAAGGGGCTTCCCTGGTGGCGCAGTGGTTGAGAGTCCGCCTGCCGATGCAGGGGACACGGGTTCGTGCCCTGGTCTGGGAAGATCCCACATGCTGCAGAGTGGCTGGGCCCATGAGCCATGGCCGCTGAGCCTGCGAGTCCGGAGCCTGTGCTCCACGACGGGAGAGGCCACAACAGTGAGAGGCCCGCGTACCGCAAAAAAAAAAAAAAAAATGCAAATGAACAAATGTTCCTATCTCTACAAAGTGGTTATAGAGGGAACATAACATAACGTAAGAAAGGCCATATATGACAAACCCACAGCTAACATCATACTCAAAGTGAAAAGCTGAAAGCTTTTCCTGTAAGGTCAGGAATAAGACAAGGGTGCTCAGTCTCTCCAGTTTTTTTCAATATAGTACTGGAAGTCCAATTAGATAAGAAAAAAAGAAAAAAGTATACAAATTGGAAGAGAAGTAAAACTGTCACTATTTGCAGATGACATACTATATATGGAAAACCCTAAATCTCCACTGAAAAACAATTAGAACTCATCAATGAATTCAATAAAGTTGCAGGATACAAAATTACTATACGGTTACCTTAAGGAACACTGGATTGAACTGCACAGGTACAATTATATGAAGATTTTTTTCAATAGTAAATACTACATGATTTGCAGTTGGCCAAATCCAAGGATGTGGAACTCGGATACGGATACGAAGGAACTGAGTATATAGAGGGCCAACTAAAAGTTATATGCAGATTTTTGACTGAGTGGAGTGTTGGCGCTCCTAATTCCCTCATTATTTAAGGGTCAACTGTACAGAAATCTGTTGAATTTCTTTATACTAATAAAGAACTAGCAGAAAGATAAATTAAGAAAACAATCTCATTTACAATTGCACCAAAAAGAATAAAATACCTAGGAATAATTTTAAAGGAAGTGAAGCATCCAAATACTGTCCACGAAACATTAGGGAAAGAAATTGAAGATGATACAAATAAGTGGAAATATACACCATGCTCATAGTTGGACGAATTAATATTGTTAAAATGTCCATACTATCCAAAGAAATCTACAGATTCAATGCAATCTCTAAGAAAATATCAAAAGGGCTTTCTCACAGAACTTGAATAAACCTAAAATTTACATGGAACCACAAAAGACCCCGAATAGCTGAAGCAATCTTAAGAAAGAAGAACAAAGCTGGAGGTATCATGCTCCCTGATTTCAAACTGTACTGGAAAGCTATGGTAATCATAACAGTGTGGTACTGGCACAAAAGAGCCCAGAAAGAAACCCACACTTACATGGTCAATTAATTTACAACTAAGAAGTCGAGAATATAGTGGGGAAAAGAAAGCCTATTCAATAATTGATATTGGGAAAACTGTACAGTTACATGAAAAATAATCAAAGTGGACCACTTTCTTACACCATGAATTTGAAATGAATTAAAGACTTAAATGTAAGACCTGAAACCATAAAACTCTTAGAAGAAAACAAAGGCAGTAAGCTCTTTGACACTCGTCCTGGCACTATTTGTTTGGACCTGTCTCCTCAAGTAAGGGCAACAAAAGCAAAAATAAACAAGACTATATCAAACTAAAAAGCTTTTGCACAGAAGGAAACCATCAACAAAATGACAATGTCACCTACTGAATGGGAGAAGATATTTGCAAATTATATATGTGATAAGGGGTTAAAATCCAAAATATACAAAGGACTCATACAACTCAACACCAAAAAAAGTAAATAATGCATTTAAAAAATTGGAAGAGGACCTGAATAGACATTTTTCCAAGAAAGACCAACAGACACATAAAAAGATGCTCAACATCACTAAACATCAGGGAAATGCAAATCAAAATCATAATGAGATATCACTTCACACCTGTCAGAATGCCTATTACAAGAAAGACAAAAAATAACTGTTGGTAAGGATGTGGAGAAAAGGGAACACTTGTGCACTGTTGGTAGGAACATAAATTGGTGCACCCACCATGGAGAAGGGTATGGAGGTTCCTCAAAAAATTAAAAGTAGATTACCATATGACCCAGCACTTCCATTTCTGGGTATTTATCCAAAGAAAACAAAAACACTAATTTGGAAAGATATATGCATCACTTTGTTCACAGCAGCATTATTTACAACAGCCAAGATGTGGAAGCAACCTAAGTGCCCATAAATAGATGAATGGATAAAGAAGTTGTGGTATGTGTACACAATGGAATATTACTCAACTACAAGCAAAGAATGGAATCTTGCTATTTGCAACAACATGGATGGACCTGGAGAGTATTATGCTAAAGTGAAATAAGTCAGACAGAGAAAGACAAATATCGTATGATTTCACTTATCCAAGAATCTTAAAACAAAACAAATGAACAAACTAAACAAAACATAAAAAGTCTCATAGATACAAAGAACAAAGTGCTGGTCAGCAGAGGGGAGAGGTGGGGTGCTGAGCAAAATAGGTGAAGGGGAATTAAGGGTCCCAAACTTTGAGTTATAAAACAAATAAACCACAGGGACGTGGGGATGTATTGTACAGCACAGGGAATATAGTCAATAATGTTGTAATAACTTGGCATGGTGACGAATGGTTATTAGACTTATTGTGGTTATCAACTCATAATGTACATAAATGTCTAATAGTAAAGTGATATTGTACACCTGAATCTAATGTAATATATTCCATGACAACTATACTTCATTTTTTAAAAGAGAAAAAATACTATAATAACTTTTGCTTTTTAAACATCATAAATATATTTCATTACTATTTTTTCAGAAAGAAATATGGCTAAAAGCTTCAAACATGTAAGTCCACAATGTTTTCCAATTTTTTAAAATTCCACACTAACTGACAGATCATCATGAATGATGTACAAAAGATTATTTTGTGGTAAGATAACTCTAAAGACAAGTAATTCAAAATCATAGCTGCCAGACCAAAAAGAAACCAATATACAAGTACTTGCAATAAACCCTTAATAAGGAAATTACCAGTTTTACTACTCCCCTTAATACTTTAATACAGTTTTACTACTCCCTTTCATCTTTAAGGGGAAAAAAACAATCTAAGTAATAATGGGTGAATTTATTCTCCCCAGCCTACAGACAAGGACTCACATGGGACTGGGCCCAAATTACCCAAAGATAAATAATTTTAATAGAAAATGCCTTGGTAAATATTTTTGATCTACTTATGTTTATAGACAACAGAAATACCACCAGTTTGACATAGTAAGTTACATAATGAGACCAGGGCTATCATAGGAAGGAAGACTACCTGGTAGCCCATTAGCCCATGTAAAGTTGCTTCATGTTACTTGCATTTCTCTTTTGCACTTAAAGTCATCTCTACATTTTTTTTTCTTTTTAAATTTTTATTGGAATGTAGTTGATTTACAATGTTGTGTTAATTTCAGGTGTACAGCAAAGTGAAGATACACATATGTGTGTGTGTGTATATATATATTCTTTTTCAGATTCTTTTCCCATACAGGTTATTACAGTATATTGAGTAGAGTTCCCTGTGCTATACAGTAGGTCCTTGTTAGTTATCTACTTTATATATAGTAGTGTGTATATGTTAATCCCAATCTCCTATTTTTTTAAAGCCAAGAAGATATTCTAACCAATTTTGCTGTCGTAAAAATACCATTTTTCAAGACAAGAAAAAAAAGAAAAATGTTTAGCAAATTAAAATAACATACCTGAAAACCCAGAGGATGCGGGGAAGAGGACTGAGAGTGCTAGGGACAGAATCTACACTTCCACATAGTGGGAAAGTCACATAACTGCCCTGAACCCCCAAATGTGGGAAAGTAACTTACCCCTTTACATTGGTCAACCGAGATCAAGCACGTACTTTAGTGAGTTAAAGGAACATATGCATGTAGATATGTATGTAAAACTGAAAAACAATTCCACTTGAAAAAAAACTCCAAAATCATACCAGAGTTGTTCTAAAGTGAGCTTTGACCCTCTGAAAACCTGAAAAGTGCAGACTATACTTTTGGGTCCATGGAATGTTACTGTATAACTCAAAACAAATCATGGTGAATTTCTCCTTAAGGAGAAAACTGAAAATGGATGTTTCAAAGACCTTTCTAGCTGACTCAGTGACTAAGTAGAAATTGTACACCATTTTTCAGAGAAATCTGCAAATTTTTTTAAGTTTTTTGCAATTTCACATATGATAGAAGTCACAAAACAAAAATATTTTAAAACACCAAATCAAAGGTGAAGCTAGTTTGATGAAGAAAACAAACATGAATTTTTAACCTTAGTTAATTTATATGGTAAAAAGTAAATAACCAATTATTTGAAAATTGTGTCTAATTTGCTATCTTCTATAACCTCATATTTTTGAAATATTATATCTATCTATATTGTTACATCTAAATCACTGTATTTTTCATTGTGTAACTCAGCCCATTGTGAATCTTTTTATGTTTATGAAATACATATCCCCATTTTTCCTATTGAAAAATAATGAGATGATAGATTCACTTCATGAAAAAAATTTAAGGAATTCATATTACTTTTCTATTAACCCATGACAAATTACCACAACACACATTTATTATCTTACAGTTCTGTAGGTCACAAGTCCAGCACGGAGCTAAATTCAAGGAGTTGGCAAGGCTGCACAGCTTTCTGAAGTCTCTAGGGAAGAATCTATTTCCTGTCCATTCAGGTTACTGGCAGAATTTAATTCCTTGCAGTTGAAGGGACCAAAGTCTCCGTTTTCTTGAAGGCTGCAAGCAGAGTGCCATTCCCAGCTTCTGGAGGCATCCACATTCCTTGGTTCATGGCCCCTTCCTCCATCTTCAACACCAGCAATGGCCAGTCAGGTCCTTCTCAAGTTGAATGTTTTTGACCCATTCCTCATTCAGCTTCTTCCACGTTTAATTAGTCATGAATAGTTTGGGCCCATAGATAATCCAAGATAATATCCTCCTCTCAAGGTCATTAACCTTAATTATATCTGCAATGTTCATTTACCATAGAGGGTAACATATTCACATGCTACAGTGTTCCAGGGATTATGATATGGATATTATGGGGGGGGAGGGGGAGTCATTATTTTCCCTACCACAGAAATATTATTTGATATCCTAGGATTAGATAGTTTCCATGTTATTTAAACTTATCCAGGGCATTAAAAAAGATGGAGCTCATCGAAATCCAAATTATGAGGCCATCATAACCCTAATAACAAAACCAGTCAAGAATAATACCTAAAAAAGAAATCTACAAGCTAAACTAATTTGTTAATACAAGTGCAAATGGATTTACTATAATGTTAGTAAATCAAATATAGCAGCACATAAACAAAAGTAAAGCATGATTAAATAGGGCTTGTTTCAGGATGCAATGAATGTTGAACATCAAGAAATATATCCAATTAATATGTTATGTTCATGCAAGTTACTATATTAATAATTTAGAGGAAAAACAATACACAATCTTCTCAAAAGATAATAAAAATGCATTTTGTAAAATTTATCATGCATTATTTAGTGAAAACTCTTACTAATCTAACATTAGAACTTTGTAAACCTGAATCTGAATCAATCAGAAACCAATTGTAAACATCATACTTGGTGAAACACTAGATATTCCTGCTTAAAATCAGGAATAAAACATAGGCTATATTTTGAAGTCATAAATTCAACTTACAGGAATACTTCCTTCCCCAAAATACTGCATAAACTTTTTATGCAATAAAACCCTAACCCTGAAAGAAGAAAAATTTGGGGGCTGACTGTGGCCTCAGGCAAGGAAAACATACGTGACATCAATAGAAGATGAATGAAATGCATCCATGCTTAAACAAAATGACATGAGATTGATTTTATATTCTCTTTAATAACCAGATAGGGTAGAATGCCCATAATATTGTGAAGTTAAAGTTTCAATGGACACAATTTTTATTTTAAAAATGTGTGCTTTGTTTATGTATTTTTTAAAAATATTTTTCAATTTTACTTCTAAACTTCTTTCATTGCATATGCAAAGAAAAAGTTTAGAAAGAATCTCTTTGAATGAGTAACAGTTATTGTCTTTGGTGATGGGAATAGGATTTGGGTAAGTGAAGGCAGATTTTCAAACTTACAGCACAACTTCTTTATTTTTTGCCCATTTAAGAGCAGTTAAATAAATAAGAATGTATAATAAATAATATAAATAATAAATAAAAAGAATATAACTATAGAATAAAATATAATTAAAATGTACAATAAATAATAGTTAACCTGTAAAATTTTTATCTTTCAAAAAATTCTCAGAAAAAATTCTAAGATTTTCTTTCCTCACACTTAAGTCATCCAAGAAACTATTGTTATACATCAGTCTTTCAAGTCTTTTTCATGGTTGTGGCTATCATTTGCTTAAAAGAAAAATCTAAAACAATGAACAAGAAGTATACTGCAAGCTGGAAGATCAATGCTGGAAGCCTCTTAACATGACTCACACTTGTGACCTCAGAGACTAGTAACACATTTGCTTAGTTTTCATGCCTCGGGAGGTTATTTCCACAGACAATTTTTCACACATTGCTAAGGATACACTGTTAGACAAAGGCATCAATATTTCTTAGGAAAGGACAACACTGTGTTTAAGAAACAACTTCTTTCATAAAAAAAAATAAAAGCCTACAGTAAGAGTGGTTAACTTTCCCAAAATTAAAATGTTAATACATCAGATCTAAAGATTGTTATATCTTTAAATACTACATAATCTTTAAAGTAAATTTCCAGGAAAATTGATAGCCTAAAAATTCATGTAAAATTGAAGATATAATAAAACAAATTTAAATGACCAAATTCCTATCTTTATCTATCATCATATAAACAAATTTAGTCTTGTTCAATTGCATATAGATGCATCTTTGTTGTACAAGACAGAATTGTGATTTTGTCAAAAATTAATAAGGTACTTTAAACATATCAAGAGAACTGCATCTATTTGGAAATATAATTACATATTCTCATTTATGGCAATATTAAAGTTTATTTAGCCAGAGAAAGATATTAAAGCACATATGGCCTAAAAGGAAAATAAGATGTCATGATTCCATTTTCCTCTACCAATGTCACTAAAATTAAATTTAGAGACATTAATTAACCTACTCGAGGAGGTGACTTTTGTCTTTCTACTACCTTCATATTCCTCTTTTTTGATCATTCTATAACATAGCCGCTATTTCACTAGTTATTAAACTTTACATCAGACACACATAGGGAAGCCATTAACAATGCAGTTGCCAAGAAGGAGTTTCAAGATGGCGAAAGAGTAAGACGCAGAGATCACCTTCCTCTCCACAAATACATCAGAAATACATCTACACGTGGAACTGCTCCTATAGAACACCCACTGAACGCTGGCAGAAGACCTCAGACCTCCCAAAAGGCAAGAAACGTACCTGGGTAGGGCAAAAGAAAAAAGAAAAAACAGAGACAAAAGAATAGGGATGGGACCCACACCGGTGGGAGGGAGCTGTGAAGGAGGAAAGGTTTCCACACACTAGGAAGCCCCTTTGCGGGTGGAGACTGCAGGTGGCGGAGTGGGGGAGCTTCGGAGCCGCGGACGAGAGCACAGCAACAGGGGTGTGGAGGGCAAAGAGGAGAGATTTCCACACAGAGGATCGGTGCCGACCGGCACTCACCAGCCCAAGAGGCTTGTCTGCTCACCAGCCGGGACGGACGGGGGCTGGGAGCAGAAGCTCGGCTTCGGTCGGATGCAGGGAGAGGACTGGCAGCGTGAACACAGCCTGAAAGGGTTAGTGCACCACGGCTAGCCGGGAGGGAGTCCGAGAAAAAGTCTGGACCTGCCGAAGAGGGAAGAGACTTTTTCTTCCCTCTTTGTTCCTGTTGGGCGAGGAGAGGGGATTCAGAGCGCCGCTTAAAGAAGCTCCAGAAACGGGTGCAAGCCGCGGCTATCAGCGCGGATCCCAGAGATGGACATGGGGCGCTAATGCTGCTGCTGCAGCCACCAAGAAGCCTGTGTGCGAGCACAGCTCACTATCCACACCTCCCCTCCCGGGAGGCTGTGCAGCCCGCCACTGCCAGGGTCTCGGGATCCAGGGACAACTTCCCCGGGAGAACACGTGGTGCACTGCAGGCTGGTGCAACGTCACGCGTCTGCCGCTACAGGCTTTCCCCGCATCTGTACCCCTCCACCCCCCAAGGCCTGAGTGAGGTGGAGCCACCCAATCAGCTGCTCCTTTAACCCCGTCCTGTCTGAGCGAAGAACAAATGCCCTCAGGCGACATACACGCAGAGGCAGGTCCAAATCCAAAGCTGAACCCCGGGAGCTGTGCGGACAAAGAGAAAGGGAAATCTCTCCCAGCAGCCTCAGGAGCAGAGGATTAAATCTCCACAATCAACTTGATGAACCCTGCATCTGTGGAATACCTGAAGAGACAACGAATCATCCCAAATTGACGAGGTGGACTTTGGGAGCAAAGATATATATATATATTTTTTTCCCCCATTTTCTCTTTTTCTAAGTGTATATGTGCATGCTTCTGTGTGTGATTTTGTCTCTATAGCTTTGCTTTTACCATTTGTCCTAGGGTTCTGTCTGTGTTTGTTTTTTTAATTACTTTTTAAAATTTTTTCTTAATAATTATTTTTATTCTTTATTTTTATAACTTTATTTTGTTATTTTAATTTTTTATTTTATTTTATCTCCTTTCTTCCTTCCTTCCTTCCTCCCTTCCTTCCTTCCTCCCTCCCTCCCTCCCTCCCTCCCTCCCTCCCTCTCTTTCTTTCTTTCTTTCTTTCTTTCTTTCTTTCTTTTTCTTTCTTTCTTTCTTTCTTTTCTGTTTCTCCCTTTTATTCTGAGCCATGTGGATGAAAGGCTCTTGGTGCTCCAGCCAGGCGTCAGGGCTGTGCCTCTGAGGTGTGAGAGCCAAGTTCGTACAAAGGTCCACAAGAGACCTCCCAGCTCCACATATATATCAAACGGTGAAAATCTCCCAGAGATCTCCATCTCAACACCAAGACCCAGCTTCACTCCAAGACCAGCAAGCTACAATGCTAGACACCCTATGCCAAACAACTAGCAAGATAGGAACACAATTCCATCCATTAGCAGAGACACCCCAAAACACACAACCAGACGTGGACCTGCCCACCAGAAAGACAAGACCCAGCTTCATCCACCAGAACACAGGCACTAGCCCCCTCCACCAGGAAGCTTACACAACCCACTGAACCAACCTTAGCCACTGGGGACCGACACGAAAAACAACGGTAACTACGAGCCACCAGCCTGAGAAAAGGAGACCCCAAACACAGAAAGTTAAGCAAAATGAGAAGACAGAGAAACACACAGCAGATGAAGGAGCAAGGCCAAAACCTACCAGACCAAACAAATGAAGAGGAACTAGGCAGTCTACCTGAAAAAGAATTCAGAATGATGATAGTAAAGATAAACCAAAATCTTGGAAATAGAATAGAGAAATAGAGAAAATACAAGAAACATTTAACAAGGACCTAGAAGAACTAAAGAGCAAACAGTGATGAACAACACAGTAAATGAAATTTAAAATTCTCTAGAAGGGATCAATAGCAGAATAAATGAGGCAGAAGAACGAATAAGTGACCTGGAAGATAAAATAGTGGAAATAACTACTGCAGAGCAGAATAAAGGAAAAAGGAATAAAAAGAATTGAGGACAGTCTCAGAGACCTCTGGGACAACATTAAATGCACCAACATTTGAATTATATGGGTCTAAGAAGAAGAGAAAAAGAAAGGGACTGAGAAAATATTTGAAGAGATTATAGTTGAAAATTTCCCTAATATGGGAAGGAAATAGTTAATCAAGTCCAGGAAGCACAGAGAGTCCCATACAGGACAAATCCAAGGAGAAACATGCCAAGACACATACTAATCAACCTATCAAAAATTAAATACAAAGAAAAAATATTAAAAGCAGCAAGGGAAAAACAACAAATAACACACAGGGGAATCCCCATAAATTTAAGAGCTGATATTCCAGCAGAAACTCTGCAAGCCAGAAGGGAGTGGCAGGACATATTTAAAGTGACAAAGGAGAAAAACATACAACCAAGATTAATCTCCCCAGCAAGGATCTCATTCTGATTACATGGAGAAATTAAAATCTTTACAGACAAGCAAAAGCTAAGAGAATTCAGCACCACCAAACCAGCTTTACAACAAACGCTAAAAGAACTTCTCTAGGCAGGAAACACAAGAGAAGGAAAAGACCTAAAATAACAAACCAAAAGACCTACAATAACAAAACAATTGAGAAAATGGTAATAGGAACATATATATCAATAATTATGTTAAATGTAAATGGATTAAATGCTCCAACCAAAAGACAGCGACTGGCTGAATGGATACAAAAATAAGACCCATATATATGCTATCTACAAGAGACCCACTTCAGACCTAGGGACATATACAGACTGAAAGTGAGGGGATGGAAAAAGACATTCCATGCTAATGGAAATCAAAAGAAAGCTGGAGTAGCAATTCTCATATCAGACAAAATAGACTTTAAAAGACTAGTACAAGAGACAAAGAAGGACACTACAAAATGATCAAGGGATCAATACAAGGAGAAGCTATAACAATTGTGAATATTTATGCACCCAACATAGGAGCACCTCAATATATAAGGCAAATACTAACAGCCATAAAATGGGAAATTGACAGTAACACAATCATAGTAGGGGACTTTAACACCCCACTTTCACCAAAGGACAGATCATCCAAAATGAAAATAAATAAGGAAACACAGGCTTTAAATGATACATTAAACAAGATGGACTTAATTGATATTTATAGGACATTCCATCCAAAAACAACAGAATACACAATCTTCTCAAGTACTCATGGAACATTCTCCAGGAGAGATCATATCTTGGGTAACAAATCAAGCCTTGGTAAATTTAAGAAAACTGAAATCGTATCAAATATCTTTTACAGGGCTTCCCTGGTGGCACATTGCTTGAGAGTCCACCTGCCGATGCAGGGGACATGGGTTTGTGCCCCGGTCCGGGAAGATGCCACATGCCGCAGAGCGGCTGGGCCTGTGAGCCATGGCTGCTGAGCCGGCACATCTGGAGCCTGTGCTCCACAACGGGAAATGCCACAACAGTTAGAGGCCTGCATACCGCAAATAAAAAAAAAAAGTATCTTTTCCGACCACAACGCTATGAGACTAGATATCAATTACAGGAAAAAATCTGTAAAAAATACAAACACAAGGAGGCTAAAAAATACACTACTTAATAACCAAGAGATCACTGAAGAAATCAAAGAGAAAACCAAAAACTACCTAGAAACACGGCTTCCCTGGAGGCGCAGTGATTGAGAATCTGCCTGCTAATGCAGGGGACAGGGGTTCAAGCCCTGGTCTGGGAGGATCCCACATGCTGCAGAGCAGCTGGCCCCATGAGCCACAACTACTGAGCCTGCACATCTGGAGCCTGTGCTCCGCAACAAGAGAAGCCGTGATAGTGAGAGGCCAACGCACCGCGATGAAGAGTGGCCCCCAAACCACAACGCATGAGACTAGATATCAATTACAGGAAAAGATCTGTAAAAAAATACAAACACATGGAGGCTAAACAATACACTACTTAATAACAAAGTGATCACTGAAGAAATCAAAGAGGAAATAAAAAAATACCTAGAAACAAATGACAATGGAGACATGATGACCCAAAATCTGTGGGATGCAGTAAAAGCAGTTCTAAGAAAGAAGTTTATAGCAATACAATCCTACCTTAAGAAACAGGAAACATCTCGAATAAACAACCTAACCTTGCACCTCAAGCAATTAGAGAAAGAAGAACAAAAAAAACCCAAAGTTAGCAGAAGGAAAGAAATCATAAAAATCAGATCAGAAATAAATGAAAAAGAAATGAAGGAAACGATAGCAAAGATCAATAAAACTAAAAGCTGGTTCTTTGAGAAGATAAACAAAATTGATAAACCATTAGCCAGACTCATCAAGAAAATAAGGGAGAAGACTCAAATCAATAGAATCAGAAATGAAAAAGGAGAAGTAACAACTGACACTGCAGAAATACAAAAAATCATGAGGGATTACTACAAGCAACTCTATGCCAATAAAATGGACAATCTGGAAGAAATGGACAAATTCTTAGAAATGCACAAACTGCCAAGACTGAATCAGGAAGAAATAGAAAATATGAACAGACCAATCACAAACACTGAAATTGAAACTGTGATTAAAAATCTTCCAACAAACAAAAGCCCAGGACCAGATGGCTTCACAGGCGAATTCTATCAAACATTTAGAGAAGAGCTAACACCTATTCTTCTCAAACTCTTCCAAAATATAGCAGAGGGAGGAACACTCCCAAACTCATTCTACGAGGCCACCATCACCTTGATACCAAAACCAGACAAAGATGTCACAAAGAAAGAAAACTACAGGCCAATATCACTGATGAACATACATGAAACAATCCTCAACAAAGTACTAGCAAGCAGAATCCAACAGCACATTAAAAGGATCATATACTGTGATCAAGTGGGGTTCATCCCAGGAATGCGAGGATTATTCAATATATGCAAATCAATCAATGTGATACACCATATTAACAAACTGAAGGAGAAAATCCATATGATCATCTCAATAGATGCAGAGAAAGCTTTCGACAAAATTCAACACCCATTTATGATAAAATCCCTCCAGAAAGTAGGCATAGAGGGAACTTTCTTCAACATAATAAAGGCCATATACGACATACCCACAGCCAACATCTTCCTCAATAGTGAAACACTGAAACCATTTACACTAAGATCAGGAACAAGACAAGGTTGCCTACTCTCACCACTATTATTCAACATAGTTTTGGCAGTTTTAGCCACAGCAATCAGAGAAGAAAAAGAAATAAAAGGAATCCAAATCGGAAAAGAAGAAGTAAAGCTGTCACTGTTTGCAGATGATATGATGCTATACATAGAGAATCCTAAAGATGCTACCAGAAAACTACTAGAGCTAATCAATGAATTTGGTAAAGTAGCAGGATACAAAATAAATGCACAGAAATCTCTAGCATTCCTATACACTAATGATGAAAAATCTGAAAGTGAAATTAAGGAAACACTCCCATTTACCACTGCAACAAAAAGAATAAAATATCTAAGAATAGACCTACCTAAGGAGACAAAAGACCTGTATGCAGAAAATTATAAGACACTGATGAAAGAAATTAAGGATGATACAAATTGATGGAGAGATATACCATGTTCTTGGATTGGAAGAATAAACATTGTGAAAATGAGTATACTACCCAAAGCAATCTACAGATTCAATGCAATCCCTATGAAACTACCAATGGCATTTTTCACAGAACTAAAACAAAAAATTTCACAATTTGTATGGAAACACAAAAGACCCCGAAAAGGCAAATCAATGTTGCGAAAGAAAAAAGGAGCTGGAGGAATCTGGCTTCCTGATTTCAGGCTATATTACAAAGCTACAGTAATCAAAACAGTATGGTACTGGCACAAAAACAGAAATATAGATCAATGGAACAGGATAGAAAGCCCAGAGATAAACCCATGCACATATGGTCACCTTATCTTTGATAAAGGAGGCAAGAATATACAGTGGAGAAAAGACAGCCTCTTCAATAAGTGGTGGTGGGAAAACTGGACAGCTACATGTAAAAGAATGAAATTAGAACACTCCCTAACACCATACACAAAAATAAACTCAAAATGGATTAAAGACCTAAATGTAAGGCCAGACACCATCAAACTCTTAGAGGAAAACATAGGCAGAACACTCTATGACATAAATCACAGCAAGGTCCTTTTTGACCCTCCTCCTAGAGAAATGGAAATAGAAACAAAAATAAACAAATGGGACCTAATGTAACTTCAAAGCTTTTGCACAGCAATGGAAACCATAAACAAGACGAAAAGACAACCCTCAGAATTGAGAAAATATTTGCAAATGAAGCAACTGACAAAAGATTAATCTCCAATATTTACAAGCAGCTCATGCAGCTCAATATCAAAAAAACAAACAACCCAATCCAAAAATGGGCAGAAGGCCTACACAGTCATTTGTCCAAAGAAGATATACAGATTGCCAACAAACACATGAAAGAATGCTCAACATCATTAATCATTAGAGAAATACAAATCAAAACTACAATGTGATATCATCTCACACTGGTCAGAATGGCCATCATCAAAAAGTCTACAAGTAATAAATGCTGTAAAGGGTGCAGAGAAAAGGGAATCCTCTTGCACTGTTGATGGGAATGTAAATTGATACAGCCATGATGGAGAACAGTATGGAGGTTCCTTAAAACACTAAAAATAGAGCTACCATATGACCTAGCAATCCCACTACTGGGCATATACCCTGAGAAAACCATAATTCAAAAAGAGTCATGTACCAAAATGTTCATTGCATCTCTATTTACAATACCCAGGACATGGAAGCCACCTAAGTGTCCATCAACAGATGAATGGATAAAGAAGATGTGGCACATATATACAATGAAATATTACTCAGCCATAAAAAGAAACGAAATTGAGTTATTTGTAGTGAGGTGGATAGACCTATAATCTGTCATAAAGAGTGAAGTAAGTCAGAAAGAGAGAAACAAATACCGTATGCTAACATATATATATGGAATCTAAGAAAAAAAAAAGGTCATTAAGAACCTAGGGGCACGACGGGAATAAAGACACAGCCTACTAGAGAATGGACTTGAGGATATGGGGAGGGGGAAGGGTAAGCTGTGACAAAGTGAGATAGTGGCATGGACATATACATACACTACCAAACGTAGAGTAGATAGCAAGTGGAAAGCAGCCGCATAGCACAGGGAGATCAGCTCAGTGCTTTGTGACCACGTAGAGGGGTGGGATATGGAGGGTGGGAGGGAGGGAGACTCAAGAGGGAAGAGATATGGGAACATATGTATACGTATAACTGATTCACTTTGTTATAAAGCAGAAACTAACACACCATTGTAAAGCAATTATACTGCAATAAAGATGTTTTTAAAAAACCAAAAAAAACAATGCAGTTTCCTGTGATTCAGTCCCTGATTCTGACTCATTAGGATGGGGACTGGCCCAGGAAACTGAATTTTAATAGCCACCTCTGGTGATTCTGGCTCAAGTTCTCTGGATCACAGTGCTCTCTATTTTTTTTAAGACTCTCTTGAAAATTATTTGTGTTGAGGGTTAAACTAGGATAGTTATCAAGGGGTTTTCTTGTTTGATTTATAATTTTCTACCAATTGAATTTTCATATAATTTACGTATGCCTCTGGTTAAAAACTACTACAGCTCATTTTCCTACCAGTCTTTAAACCTTCATCAAAAATCTTAATAGTCTGCCTTTCATGATTAACTTAACTTGTCTTTTTTTTTTTTGCAGTACGCAGGCCTCTCACTGTTGTGGCCTCTCCCGTTGCGGAGCACAGGCTCCGGACGCGCAGGCTCAGCAGCCATGGCTCACGGGCCCAGCCGCTCCCCGGCATGTGGGATTTTCCCGGACCGGGGCACAAACCCGTGTTCCCTGCATCGGCAGGCGGACTCTCAACCACTGTGCCAACTTCACTTGTCTTTAATGGCTTTTAAGAGTCTTAATCCACTTTAGGATTTTGATATACACCTCTGTACAGTATGTTTCTTGAGTGAATTTTCTACTTCCCTAACTGGAGAATAAATGTCCCATCCAAAACCACCTGGTACAATGTTGTACATTCTGTGATTGTTCAGCAAATATTAGCACCTGACTACACATCTCAATAAGAATCTGCAGCAATTTTAAAGCTCTCTACGGGCGGTTTCAATCCGTTTTTGAGATACATTGTTCAAAAGTTCTTCACATTTCACCTAAATCCACCAAGTAAGTGCCTTCTTTTTATGTAGACAGCAGAAAGGAAGAAAGTTCTATCACAACAAAGAAATTATTCGTAGTTCTTAGAACAAATAAATCATCATTCAACTCCTTTCCCCTGGTTTAATTTTAGTTCATCAAATTACTCTTTATACTTCATTTGCAAGAAATATTTTCATTGAAAAAGTCTAGTGCCTATGTTCTAATTAGTTACTAAAAGAAATTTATATTCTAATATCTCGTGTTGATAATTTCCATTGGATTAAATTCGTTGTGAACCATTAGAGTACTACAGGACTTCTGGAATGTATTCATAAATACTAGTCTACTCATGATTAATATAATCTTTTGTTAAAACATACCATGTTTCTTTTTCTACAACCCCCAAAGTGTATATCTTTGCCAAAAGCATTTCAAAGCCATAATCTTTTAAAGAAACAAAATTAAAACTGAGTAACACACCTAACTATGACTTAACTATTTCTACTTCAAACAATGGAACACTTCAGTTCAGTATTCAAAGTTACAAAAATCATTTTATAGATATCTAAATATCTAGAACTATTGGCACTAAGTTACCTAATTATTAGATGCTTCCCTGATTCTCAGAAATAAAAATGTATTTTGTTATAAGCAAAAATTTTCAAGTGTTCTTTCCCAGAAATTCCCCATCTGTGTTTTTATATCACTTAAACACACCTAGAACATCAGTGATTTTCTGGTGTCAACTTTCAAAGGCATCAAACATTTGTGTAGTGTTCAGTGTGGTGCACACTGAAGCATTTTGAAAATATTTTTTAAACATAAAAACCAAGAAAGAGATCTTTAGAATGAAACAATCTAGTTACCAAAGTGTACATTAATCAAATCATATAAAAAAAACATAATTTCCACACTCATGAAAGTAGATTGAGTGCAAAACTTTCTCATTTCATCTGCTAACATAGCCATCTATATGGATCATGAACCAAGTATTAAAATAAAATATGCCTTGTCTTGAACAACACTGTTTTGTTAATTCTGTATTTTCATGTTTTGAAAATGGAGAACATATTTGGACTAATTCAAGAATATCGTATAAGGACCTTATACCAAAGGTTTTTAATGAAAGTGTGCAACCACCCCTGGTCCCCATATGACTACAGAACGTAATTTTAAAGTCGAAGTCCTAAAAGCTTGAAATCTAGACTCAATATCCTGTACCAATTTTCCTCTCACCCACTCTCTTCAAAACAGAGATGGGCATCATCGATCCCCATGCCAACGGGAACACAGAGCCCCTGGAAGCAGCAATAACATTCTATTGGCTCAGAGGATATGTCACCCATTCTGAGAATTAATCATGCATCATTTTACACGTTCGATTGAATTAATTCCTCTTGTCATTTCAAGGTTCAATAAAGCCTCTTTCAAATTACAAAGAAATGAATAAAGAAGATTCATATAAGTATTCTTTTAATGCTTATTAATGGTTTTACAATGATCACAGTTAAAAAGATTTCTTCAGAACAACAGTAAAGCAATGATCAGTACCATATGCACAGAGCTTCTAAATTTAAAATCCATGATGTTGCTTTTTAAAGTCATGTGATGGTGGTCTGTTTTTACTATATTAATTAAATCATTCATGGTAGAAAAGAAACAGATCCATAAGTAAACCTAGTGGGACTTGATTAATTTGTACAGATAATGGGCCAACAGTTGCTTAGTAAGGTTAAAGAAAAAGATATATTTTTGCAGTCATGACAATGCCAAATGCCATGCTTTGGGAGACCAAAAAGTTGTAGATATTGCTTACAAATGTAGTCACTCCTGTAGATAAACTGGACATTTGCATTGTTTAATTCAAAATGCATTCTAAGAGTTATTCTCAATCAGGTTTTAAAACATAACCCTGGAACTAGCATTATTACAATAATAAATATAATTGAATTTTCCAAATTTTCTTAGTTGTTAAATGTGGGCTGCCTTCACACTAAGTGCCATATGAAATTCCTAATGGCAGATATCAGGTTAAGGTTCTTTCACTCAACACATACGGAGGATGTGTCCCTCCTGGTTCCTGAAAGAGGAGTGGGAAAAAAATCTTACAAACATGTACCGACTTTAAAAAGCTTGCCATACAATTGCAAATCAAATAAGAACAGCATCACAACTAGTGGGGCTTCCTCCTCCCACCTTTCTCCTCAATCGAAATAAAAAAATACAGTGAAGTGGGTAAATAAAGACACCTCCACAAAGCTAGTATAACAAAGTGGATTGTTCCACGTGGGAAACCACCACAGCAAGTCAACACTCACTTCCTCCGAGGATTTTATGCCTTTGACCTCTATGCATAACATGGCATATCACATAATCGCACCATAGAAAAGGTGATTAAACAAAAGATCTATTTGTCTCTTAACTAAATGACTTGAACTGCCTCAGTAGTTGACACACACCATAAAGACAAGCGTAAGCTATGGTTTAGAAAAGCATGCCTTTCTAAAGAATTTGAAAGGCATGAGGAAAAGGAAACAAAAGCCTCTATGAGCCAATGTCCTCAAATACAGTACAGTGATCCCCACATCTGCATCCCTGGAAAAATGATACAGCAAAAGTGTCCAAAATAAAATAACTTAAGGCATCCTTAACTAAGAAAGATGTGCTCACCTCTGTAGGTCCAGGAACTGTGGCATCCTTTCTCTCTTCATGGGGCTCCAGGGATCTCAGCTCCAAGAGTAGAACCCAAGTCCTGCCTACAAGTCTTCACCATGAGTCATCATGCCCTGTGCACAGTGGGCAGGCTGGTGATCAGAAAACTAGGGATTGGGCTTCCCTGGTGGCGCAGAGGTTGAGAGTCTGCCTGCGGATGCAGGGGACACGGGTTCGTGCCCCGGTCCGGGAAGATGTCACATGCCGCAGAGTGGCTGGGCCCGTGAGCCATGGTGCTGAGCCTGCACGTCCGGAGCCTGTGCTCCGCAATGCGAGAGGCCACAACAGTGAGAGGCCCGCGTACCACAAAAAAAAAGAAAAGAAAACTAGGGACCTGATGGATCAGACGCCTGAGAAGAAATGCTACACTAAACACAGGACATCATCGGGCTTGGACCAGCATAGAACAGCTATGGTGAACATCAGGGGAAATGATGACAGTTCAGGTAACTTGGTCAACAACGACTGGCCAAAGCCAAGTAGCTGTTCAATGTGATAATTTGGTCAATAAGCGGATTTGATCAAAAATGAATGTGTGCAGTTATTGTTTTTCAACCATGAGTAAATTTGGTGTGCTGCTGCTCCTGTATTGCCCTGTCTCCCCATCCACCTAACTGCACAAGGTAAAATCAGAATGATTTTGCAAGTTAGGAAGACACATTTCCAACAACTGAGCATTCCTTGAAGCAATCTGATGGTTCTCCATTCCTTGGCACAAAAATGGAAATGCAGGGCTTCCCTGGTGGCGCAGTGCTTGAGAGTCCGCCTGCCGATGCAGGAGACGCGGGTTCGTGCCCCGTTTCGGGAAGATCCCACATGCCGCGGAGCGGCTGGGCCCGTGAGCCATGGCCACTGAGCCTGCGCGTCCGGAGCCTGTGCTCCGCAAATGGGAGAGGCCACAACAGTGAGAGGCCCGCATAACGCAAGAAAAAAAAAAAAAAAAAAAAAAAAATGGAAATGCAGTCTGACAAGCTTAATATGTTTGAAAAATGAAGAAACACTGCCCAACACTCAAAAGCCATGCCTTAATTTTTAAGTAATGTATTACAAAAGTAATAACATGCTCACAGGAGAAAATAAAACACAGACAAGCAAAAATGGAACATAACAGACATCAAAAAGCAACATGGCTGGAAATAAGCAAAGTAACCAAAACATGATTAAACCACATGTTTGCCATGTAGATCCTTCCTTATGCATACATATTCATAGAGTATATTTTTACATGACAGTTTACATACATAATACATTAAGTATCAGACATTTAAGTTGTTCCAATTTTACAATATGATGAATAATAGTACAGAGAAGACATATGGGCTAAAAGTTACTAAATAGAATAATGCAAAGATGTAGAAAAATATGAAGTGGACAAAAGAAGTTTTGCAAAACATATGACAGTTTAACAAACTGATGAATCAGAAAATATTAGTGATTGAGGAGTCTCACATTTAACCAAATTGTCATATAAACCTGCTTATCTACTTGCTTTAAGTCCAAATATTTTTGATCAACACATGTGCTACAAAGAGTTTGATATGTATCAGTAGGACTCAGAGGCTTTTTACATAGATTCATTACATAAATGATTGTTAAAGATTAGACTAGATGAGAAGCCCAGTGTACTTGTCTACCACGGCTGCTGTAAAAAGTTTCCAGAAACTTGGTAGCTTAAAGCAACAGAATGTTATTTTCTCACAGTTCTGGAGGATAGAAATCTGTACTCCCCCAGAGACTCTAGGGGAGAATCCATCCCTTGCCTTTTCTGCCTTCTGCCAGCATTCCTTGACTTGCGGCCACATCACTCCAATTTCACTGCCTCCTCTGAGAAACCTCAGTTCTGCTCTTAAGGACTTTCAATTGACTAGATCAGCCTCCCTTCAGACAAGCCAGGATAATCTCCCCAAGACCCTTAATTTAATCACACTTGCAAATATTCTTTGTTCAAATATGATAATATTTACCAGTTTTAGTTATTAGGATCTGATATCCTGGTGGGGGGAACACTTTTCAACCTACTACACCTAGTAGTCACAGAAATTCTTCTAAAACTGTCTTGAATCTGACCCACTATTTCTTATCGGAGCTATATTAGTCCCCATGTTTCCATGTCTACTGTAAGGATGCAAAGTATAGGCCTCTTATTTGAATGCCTTTGCTATTGTCCCATGTGAAAATATCATAGGATCACCTCCCCAGATGAAATTAATTCCTCTTGCTCTGTTTCTTGTTTATTGTTTGGTCTTCCTGTGCCTCCATCCACACAGCAAGACTTTGAGAGTCATCCTTTTTCATGTTACCCACATTCAATTGATCCCTGAACTCTGCTGATGCTTTTTTGGTTCATTTCAGATCATTCCCACTCTCCCTCTCCCAACTCTGAATATTCTTGCCTTAGCTGGAGGTGGAAGTGGCAGGGCTCAGCTGGCCTGCTGCTGGGCTCTGCCCTCCACCTCTGCCCCCCTTTACCCATTCTCTTTTCTGCTGTCAAGTGACCTCTCTAAAACTTCCTAAATCTGAACACCTCGCTTCCCTACTTAGAACCTTTGAATGCCTCTGATTACTCTCAGATTTAAGTCCAAATAGCACAGACATACAAGGCCTTTCTTGATTTGGCCTCTCCCTACCCCTGCAACCTCATCTAGTATTTCTATCCCACCCCTCCATCTATCCTAAGCAATTTGATGTAATTTCTGTTTTCCCAAAGTATCACGATTTCTTTCACTTCTATATTTTGGAACATGTTACAGGTTTCTGCCTTAGGGGGCAAACAAGAAGACAACTCCTATTTATACTCCACAATTTGGCTAAGAGAACATCTTGTTTAAGAATGTATCCTTATACTTTTTAAATAGGTAAATTTTATACAGTACTATGTGAATCATATCTCAATAAATGGTTATTAAACAAGAAGAATGCATCCTTTTTAATGATGTACCGAAACTCATTTAGCATCATATACATCTCCTACAACTTTGCAAGCCTCCCACACCTCCCTCTATACCATTTATACGATGTTTGCATCTATTGGCACATCTGACTCCTGAGGGCAGGACCCTGACAAATTCATCTTCATTTTCTCCTCAATTAATATAATGTCTGGCACAAAGCAGACAGTAAATGCTTGTTGAATGAATGACTAAAAGATTATAATCCTTAAACACAGTGATACACAGTTGAAACAAATTCTAATAAATCCAGAAAGTGTTAGAACTGAGTTTATCACCTGGATTGAAGGCAACTGGGTATCATTTGTCACTTAGAATGTAAATTACCCTAAGGACTAAATTACTCTTAGGATTGACCAATACCAGCCTTTAAATTTCAAAGCACAGGCATGTACATGTAATTGTACATTAAAGTAATGTAATCATTTCCCAATGAAATACATGCTTTGTCCTCAATTTGAATTCTAAGAGTTAGTGTTCATATTTACCAATCTGCATGCAGGAATGAATCACCATCTGGCTACTATAAGCTGTGTTTAATTAGCTTTGAAGCATTTTTCTAAGAGTGTCCATCCTTCCAACTTAAGCACCACTAATTTTCCTGGCTGCCACATTATAGAACAAATAAAGTAAACATATCCTTTTTAGTGGGGCCAAAACATTCATTACAAATACTTAAAACCAGCATCCACACCCAACCCAAGAGTCTTCATTTATTTGCATCACCAAATATATAAACTTTCTTTTTTTTTTCCTGTTTTCAAAGCTTTTTCATAAATGGTAAAGATCAATCTTCATGAGATATATTACTAACAACCAAGTTTTCATTAATTGTCAAAATAACAGAATAACATAATGCTATATGTTCTTAGTTGGAAGAGGGTACAGCCCAGAAGAATTATATACAGATAACATGGGCAAACTTTAGACACATAATCTACTGATTACTTTCCTAACAGAGTACATCTCCTGGCACAGCAAACCTGGCTTCCTCTCCACCATTCAGCAGGCAAGA
>NW_006798913.1:2481107-2491092 GCF_000442215.2 Lipotes vexillifer | reverse complement strand
AAAGACAGAGAAGTCAGAGAAAATGGAATAAGGGATCTTTTCTTGCCTTCTCTGAGCTGATGGGGTGGGGCGGGAGAGGGGATAAAGTCTCACTCAGCAACTCCCAGGTTTCTATTTGCTGGTTTAGGAGGAGAGATTGTATCTAAATAACCTCCACTATCCCACTGCCATAATTCCTTGTCTCAGCACCATGCTTGTCTTTTTTTAGAACTTTGTGATTTAGACTCATCACATAAATTTCCTGCTAGCAAAACTCTTCCCAGTTTGTAAAAGGGGATTGAATATTTTAATATTTTACAGTATTCCACAAAGAGCTTCTACAATCCTAGTCTGGAAGTCACTGAACAAGCATAGGGCATCTGGGAGGACAACTTAAATAGTCAAAGGATTTCATGACAGGAGAAGGACATCATCTTTTAGAACTGAATCGAGAAGGTACTCACAGGCTCACCCCGTGATCCATCCTGCCCTGGAGCACCTGGAGGTCCTGCTTCTCCCTTTTAATGATAAAAAGAAATAGAGAATTCCGTTTGCACATATGCTCACTAAAATAATAATATGTGACATTACACACTAAAACATGTTAAATATAAACAAAAACAAAAATTACTTCTGTATTATTTTTTTTCCTTTCCTTTCTTTTTTAAAAAATTGAAGTATAGTTGATTTACAATGTTGTGTTAGTTTCAGGTGTACAGCAAAGTGATTCAGTTATACATTCAGTTTTATGTATATTTTTTTCAGGTTCTTTTCCATTATAGTTTATTACAAGATATTGAATATAGTTCCCTGTGCTATACAGTAGGTCCTTGTTGTCTGGATTATTGATATCAACTTTTCCTGACATCAGATAACTCATTCTGAAATTCATAAGGTGACTATATAAATATCAAATCTATACATGACAGCAGATAATTGAGTTGTTATAAAATAACTGGGGTACTTGTATACTTCTTATGAGAATAGGATTATTCTTCTCTTCAAAGTAAATGTGACTTATACACATTTATATCAGTCTTTTTCATATCTATTTTTATTTTTACTTTAAAATTTTTCACCTGTCGGACATAATGTGACCTTGCCTCTTAAGAGTTGCATTTTAAAATCAAAAGAAAACTTTCATTAAGAATGCAGCTATTTATAGGTTATTACTTGAAATTATTTAGCACTTTAATCCAGTATCTATTTAAAATAAACATCTAAAATGTGTATTTTAAGTACCTGTTCAAATTATAATAGTTTTCAGTTATATATCTTTAAATTACTCTGCTCGAATTATTTATGCGCCTTATTTTACACCCACTTTCTGGAACGCTATAAGTTTTTCCCAAATGAATCAATTGCTAGCATGTAAAAACGTATCTGACACTATGCCTACTAAAACAATAAGTATTAGCTGAATTTAATCCTAAAATGTATAATATCCACAGATCAATACAGCTATTAAAATGCCTGGATGAAAATAAAGAGCGGATGGGGAGAGTCCCTTGAAATAGGCACAGACACATACCACACACACACCCTCAAACATTTAGACTTTTTGAAACCTATCTGTCATCAGGAGCCTTGATGCTGTGTGTCTGCTCAGCAAAGTATTACATCTTAACAAGCAAAGTTCTCTGCAAACAATTGTGCCACACTTGGTTGGCATTGTACCAGAGAGAACATTTCATCCTACATGAGAGCAAGAGAGAAAGTAAAACAAAAACGGAAATATTTTTCTTGTAAATAACTCAAATACCTGAGTCAAAATAAGTTTAAGGGGGGAAAAGCCTCAGAATACATGTGCTGTAGCATATGCCAACACCGTTTTCCATAGTTTCATATTCTAATGAACCCCCCAAATTGTACAAAATGAACCACAGAGGGAAGAACCAATAATACTTGGCTAACACAATCAGCCCTTAGGGAAAAAAATCCAGCCTCATCATATTATATAAACACTGCTTCCCCCACTTTTATGAATCCTTGCAATTCATTAGCACAGTGAAATACCAGCTAAAGCCAAATATTTCATCTGTTCCAATTTTATTTACAAACACTAGATGACAGTTGAGGATAGAAGGGGAAAAGGATAATGTTTTACTGTAAATTAACCAAACTAGAGGGCAAGGAGGTCCTGTCTACCCAACGGTTCTACAGAAAATCTTATGAAAATATCAGAGAAACAGAGATGGATGTTAGATTCACAAAAGCCGCAAGTTAAAAAGCCTAAAAGATTAGACAAAAGGGCTATGGCAGGTCCTAATGGCAGAGGGAAATTATACAATAACAATCCTGAACTTGGCACAGCAGTAGTCAGTGTAAGCAGCTTCAGGCAGGAAAAAACTCTTTGCAGGAAAGAGCTTTCTGCAGGGGGCACCCCTCTGTCTTGACACTAACCTTACACCAGGCACCCCTGTGCTCTACTCATCTCTGGCCCTAGCACACCTTTCAAATCTTTTGATCACATAATACTTTGCCTAACTTGTTGGTTCTTTCCGTAGATCAAAGAAGTAGAAATGAAGAATAAGTAATTACCAGATGACCCGAACTTTTCCCTAGCTTCCCATTCAGTAATCTTGCAAACTGTGTGAATGAGATAGGATCTAAAGAAAGATCACGAGGAGTTGACAAGTCTGCACTCAAGGTGGCATACAGTGGGGGATGGCAACCACTCTGACTCCCTAGCCCAATGATTAACTGAGATTACTTCCTGTTTCCCTTTAAAAGCTTTCATGGCTGAGCAGAATCTTCGGAGGTGGTTTTTGAGAGGGCACTGAGTCCATCATTTCCCCAGATTGCTGGCATTCTGATTAAAGGCAACTTTCCTCTCTACCAATATTTTATGAGTATTGATTTTGTAAGTGGTGAACAGTGGGACCAATTTGATAACATCAGGTGGAATCACCCGTGTCAGTGGTTCTCAAGGATGGTCCAGACCCCAGCCAGATCAGCTTCGCCTCACTTGGGAACTTCAAAATGCAAACTTTCAGGCCTTGCTGCAGACCTACTGAGTCAGAAACTCTGGATGGCGGGGCCCAGAAATTTATGTGAACAGCTAATTCTGATGATTTGAGAACGATGGCAGAGTTGTAAGTCATTAGGTCGCTTAACTTCTCTTACCTACAGGTACTGTCGTACTTAAGCAAATCTGTAGTTTAGATCATCTGTATATAAATTAAATGTATATAAATTAAATTATATACAGGATGATCTAATCTGTAGTTTATAATTTATAATATAAATTAAAGGCAGGAGGAGACTAGTCCAACAGCAGAAACAACTAACTTGGGATTCCATAGCCACTTTGGTTGGTAAAGATCTCTCCTTTTACTTTTGTGACCATTAACCCAGTCTTAATATTTTATTCTAATTAGGAGATTTTTTTTAAAAAAGTAACCATCAGCAACATATATCAATAATGGAGTTCCACAATTATTTGAGAATTTAATTTCTTCTTACTCTTTCTGCTTCTTGTTAGGGCAGATAATCAGAATGATACAGAATCATATGAATAAAACAGCATCTACTCTTTATAATATACGGCAGTGATTCTCCAACTCTAGCTGCATCAGAATCACCTGGAGTGTTTGGTAAACTGCAGATGGCAGACCCCATTTCAGAGTTTCTAATTCAGTAGTTCTGGGGTGAATTCCAAGAATCTTCATTTCTAACAAGTTTCCAGGAGGTGCTGATACTGCTGGTCTTGCAATGACACTCTGAGAACCACTGATCTAGCCCAGATCTTAAGAAAGAGACTCCACACCCTTTCTGCCCTCACCCACCCCTTTCTGCAGAACCACAGTGGCTTTGTATGGCTTTACACTTGGCGCTGAGTTTTACAATGGCCAGATTTTTCAGCAGGTGTCTCTATGTAGGAACTGTTTTCCTGGCTTGCACATTCTTTAAAGGCAAGAAACACATCCTATATGAGGTTTTTTTGTTGGTTTTTTGTTTAATCACCCAGAATACTTAGACTAGTGCTGAACACAATATACGAATATATGTAAGACTATATATGTTCCCTGCTTTACAACCATTGGAGCACATCAAGGAAGGAGGAATGGATGATTTATTCTTAAATACTCGATTTTGAGAAGATAAAGAAAATGGGAAAAACATTTGCAGATAGGGCTATCGCATATGCTGTTGGAAGATTATGCAGTGTAATTATGACAAGATGATGGCCAGTAATCTTTACGTATGAATGTTCTCTTCATTCTTTTTTTTCTTTCTTTCTTCATTCTTTTAATAATGTTTCATTGGGATATGAAAGGATGATTTCTGCTTAGTCATTTTTCATAAAATTATCCAGTGTGATACACAACTAGTATATGAAATTCAATACTGTAACAAGAACTTAATCTGAGCACTTGATTGCATTTATGACCTGGAGATCCTGGTATAAACCAATGTTTGGCTGGTGGAGAAAAAGGCATATAGCATGTCCTTACCTCTAATTTATCATTTTTCTATTCTATTATTAATTCCTTCTTGATATAAGATAATTGAGAAAGTGTCATGCTAACATTATTCCTCAATCCAGTCTCTACAGCTAATGTCAAAGATGATTTATTCCACAAGAAGCCAGTTATTTTTAAAAAGCAAATTTAACCCAAAACAGAGATGTGAAACTTGCATTGCTTGTGTATTTCCTTTCATATGGTGGTCTTTGGTACTCACCCAGAAAAAAAATAAAAGGATGGGGACTAATTTAGTTTGTGGCCATTGCAATCCTCAAAATCTGGTAGAAGGTGTGTGACCATTAAAATAAGAGCCTTTGTGAAAGTGCCTTGCACAGCTCTAGAAACAGAAGGAGAGATCCAGAAAAGTTAGCTAGTCTGCTGCCACCAAAGAATGGGAGTTTTAACGGTTCTTTACTCTTACAATTTGTTTCAGGATACACTATTTTCAAATAATGGTATTTTAAAATTTGTACCACTATGGTTTGGCATTATAATTTAGGCAGAGTGAATTATTTTTTAACTGCTTGAAACAATACATATTGATTATTTCATAATTTCTGGGGCCAGAAGTCTGGGCATGGCTTTACTGAGTTCTCTGTGTAGGGTCTTATAAGGTGCTAATTGGGAGGTCTGCTGGGCTGTGTTCTTATCTAGAGGCTTGACTGCAGAAGTATCTTTGTCCACATTCACTCACTTTATTGGCAGAATTTGTTTCATTGCCACCAATGGCTACTTACTTCATCAAGCCAGCAAGGAAATTCCCCAGAGCAAGCAGGCTGTAAGTGGAGCTTTTCATAATGTAACATCATTACAGGAGTGACATCTGTTGATTAGAAGCAAGTCATAGGTCCTGGGCACACTCAAAGGTAGGGGTTTATGAAAAGGCTGGAGCACCAGGAGGTGGTGGCCACTTTCAATTCTGCCTGGCACAATTATTGTCACATATCCCTGTAAGGGTTGTACTATTTTGCTTTGCTTCCAGCAATGTATGAAAATGCCTGTTTACTCACAGCCTTGCCAAGCAGACTGTACCATCAAGCTTTTGAACTTTTGCCAACCTAATGTGTGGGTTATTGTATCTTAGCATGGTTTCAGTTTGTATTTGTCTTATTATGAGTGAAGTTGAACCTCTTCATACATTCAAGAGCCATTTTACATCTTTTTGGTTTTGAGAATTATATATTCATGTCTTTTTCCTTCTCATCTATGTATTTATTTTTATTGAAATATATTTGATTTACAATATTATATTAGTTTCAAGTGTACAGCATAGTAATTCAATATTTTTATAGTTTATACTCTCTTTAAAGTTATTACAAAATAACAGCTATATTTCCTGTGCTGTACAATATATCCTTGTTGCTTGTCTACTTTACACAGAGTATTTTGCATCTATTAATCCCTTACCCCTATATTGCCCCTCCTCTCTTCCTTCTTCCCACTGGTAACCACTAGTTTGTTCTCTATGTCTGTGAGTCTGTTTCTGTTTTGTTATATAAATTCTTTTATTTTTTTAGATTCCACATAAAAGTGATAACATATAGTGTTTGTCTTCCTCTGCCTTATTTCCCTAAGCATAATACACTCTAAGTCCATCTACATTGTTGCAAATGGCAGAATTTCATTCTTTTTATGACTGAGTAATATTCCATTGTGTATATATACCATATCTTCTTTATCGATTCATCTGTTGATGGACACTTGGGTTGCTTCTATATCTTAGCTATTGTAAATAGTGCTGCTATGAACACCGGGGTGCATGTATCTTTTTGAATTAGTGTTTTAACTTATTCAGATATATACCCAGGAGTGGAACTGCTGGGTCACATGGTAATTTTATTTTTAGTTTTTTAAGAAGCCTCCATACTGTTTTCCAAAGTGGCTGCATCAGTTTACATTCCCACCAACAGTGTACAAGTGTTCCTTTTTCTCCACATCCTCTCCAACATTTGTTATTTGTGTTCTTTTTGATGATAGCTGTTCTGACAGATATGAGGTGATATCTCAGTGGATTTTGATCTGCATTAGTCTAACAGTGATGTTGAGCATTTTTCATGTGCCTGCTGTCCATCTGTATGTCTTCTTTGGAAAAATGTCTATTCAGATCTTCTGTCCATTTTTTAATTGGTTTTTTTTATATCGAGTTGTATGAGCTGTTTATATATTTGAGGTATTTATCCCTTGTACATCATATCGTTTGTAAATATTTTCTCTCACTTAATAGGTTGCCTTTTCGCTTTGTTGAGGGTTTCCTGTGCTGTGCAATAGCTTTTAAGTTTAATTAGTTCCCATTTGTTTATTTTTGCTTTTGTTTTTTTTTTTGCCTTAGAAGACAGATCCAAAAAATATTGCTATGATTTATGTCAAAGAGAGTTCTGCCTATGCTCTCTTCTAGAAGTTTTGTGGTTTCAGGTCTTACATTTAGGTCTTTAATTCATTCTGAGTTAATTTTGTATATGGTGTTAGAGAGTGGTCTAATTATATTCTTTTACATGTAGCTGTCTAGTTATCCCAGCACCATTTATTGAAGAGACTCTCTTTTCTCCATTGTAAATTCTTGATTCCTTTGACCATAGGAGTGTGGGTTTATTTATGGGCTCTCAGTTCTGTTCCATTTATCGGTATGTCTGTTTTTGTGGCAGTGCCATGCAGTTTTGATTACTGTAACTTTGTAGTGTAATCTGAAGTCAGGGAGTGTGATACCTCCAGCTTTGTTCTTTTTTCTCAAGGTAATCTTGGCAATTCAAGGAACTTCGTGGTTCCATATAAATTTTAGGATTATTTGTTCTGCTTCTGTGAAAAATCTCATGGGTATTTTGATAGCGATTGCATTAAATTTGCAGATTGCTTTGGGTAGTATAGATATTTTAACAATATTCACACTTCCAATCCAAGAACATGGAATATCTTTCCATTTCTTTGTGTCATCTTCAATTTCTTTCATCAATGTTTTATAGCTTTTGGAGTATAGTTCTTTCACCTCCTTGGATAAGTTTACTCCTAGGCATTTTATTCTTTTTGGTATAACTTTAAATGGGATTTTTGTTTGGTTTCTCTTTCTGCTAGTTCATTATTAGTACATAGAAAAGCAACAGACATTTTATGCATCAATCCTGAATCCTGAAACTTTACTGAATTTATTTATTAGTTCTAATAGCTTTTTGGTGGAGACTTGTGGGTTTTCTCTATATAGTATCATGTCATCTGGAAATAGTGACAGTTTTACTTCTTTCCTTCCAATTTGGATGCCTTTTATTTCTTTTCTTTTTTTCTTTTTTTTTCTGATTGCTATGGCTAGGACTTCCAATACTATGTTGAATAGAAGTGGTGTGAGTGGGTATCCTTGTCCTGTTCCTGATTTTAGCAGGAAGGCTTTCAGCTTTTCACTGTTAGTATTATTTTGGCTGTGGGTTTGTCATAAATGTCCTTTATTATGTTGAGATATATTCCCTCTATATTCATGTTGATGAGAGGGTTTTTTATTATGAATGGATGTTGAATTTTGTCAAATGCTTTTTCTGCATCTATTGAGATGATCGTATGATTTTTGTCTTTCCTTTTGTTAAGGTGGTGTATCATATTGATTGATATGTATATGTTGAAGCTTTCTGTGACCCTGGAATACATCCAGCTTGATCATAGTGTATGATCATTTTTATGTATTGTTGAATACAGTGTACTAATATTTTGTTGAGGATATACGCATCTACATTCATCAAAGATATTAGCCTGTAAATTTTTTTTTTTTGTAGTGACTTTGTCTGATTTTAGCATCAGGGTAATGGTGGCCTCATAAAATGAATTTGGGAGTGTTACCTCCTCTTCAAATTTCTGGAATAGTTTAAGAAGAATAGGTAAAAATTATTCTGTATATGTTTGCTAAAATTCCCTAGGGAAGTCATCCAGTCCTAGGCTTTTGTTTACTGGAAGTTTCTTTTTTTTTTTATTACAGATTCAATTTCACTTCTAGTGATTAGTCTGTTCAAATCATCTGCTTCTTCTGACTCAGTCTTGAGAGACTGTACATTTTAGAAATTTATCCATTTCTTCTACGTTGTCCAATTTATTGGTGTATAATTGTTCATAGCATTGTCTTATGATTTTTCTCTCTCTGTGAGTTGTTATTTCTCCTTTCCTTTCTTATTTTGTTTATTTGGGTCCTCTCCTTGTTGGTGAGCCTAGCTAAGGATTTATCAGTTTTCTTCATCTTGTTTCCATTGATGTTTTCTGGGATTTTCTCTTTCTTTCTTCTTCTTTTTTTTTGTCTCTATTTTATTTGTTTCCTCTTGATCTTTTTTATTTCCTTCTTTTTGCTGACTTTGGGCTTTATTTGTCCTTCTTTTTCTTATCCTTCTAGGTGGTAGATTAGGTTGCCTATTTGAGATTTTTCTTGCTTATTGAGGAAGGCCTATATAGCTATGAATTTCCCTCTCAGCTGCTTTTGCTGCATCCCATATCTTTTGGAAAGTTTTGTTTCCATTTTCATTTGTCTCAAGGTAAATATTTTCTGATTTTCTCTTTGATTTATTCATTGACCCATTGGTTTTTTAGTAGAAAGTTTAGTCTCTCTGTGTTTGTGTTTTTCCCATTTTCTTTCTGTAATTGATTTTTCGTTTCATAGTATTGTGGACAGAAAAATTGCTTGATGCAATTTCTATCCTCTTAAATTTGTTGAGATTTGTTTTGTGGCCTAGCATGTGATCTACCCTAGAGAACATTCTATGTGCGCTTGAAAACAGAGTGTATTCTGATATTTTTAGATGGAATGTCCTATAGATATCTATTACATATAAGTGGTTTATGGTGTCTTTTAAGACCAGTGTTGTTTTATTGATTTTCTGTCTGAATGATCTTACATTGATGCAATTGGTGAGTTAAAGTCCCCTAATATTGTTGTATTATTGGCACTTTCTCCCTTTATCTCTCTTAATATTTCCATCTAAGAAGGATATAAAGATTCAGAAAGTGATAGTGGTAGAAGACATTCAAAGAAATCTTGACATGTCTATAATTGGAGTCCTTAGATATAAACAAAAACAATGTAATAGAATGTCTATTTAAAACTATAATCCAAGAGAATAGTCCAGAATTAATAGTCCTGAATCTACTTATTGACAGGATTTGGGATAACTGTAATTCTGAGACACAACTTATACTATTAAACTTTAAACATAAAGTATTTTTTTTTAACACTGTGGGCTTTCATACAAAAAGACATAGCCACTTACAAGGGAAAGACAATTACATTGGTCTCAGCAACATACAGGACAGCAATGAAGCAACATTTCAAAGAAATTCAGAGAAAAACAGTGAGAAGCAGCAGATAAGAGTTTAAAGAGATAATGGCAATGGCAAAATAGTGACAGTCAGGCTGTTATCAAAGTAACAAGAATATAGAAAAACATGTTAAAATATAAGAATTCAGAGAATACTGTATTCACAAGCCCTTCCTAAGGAATATACCAGAGGAGAAGTTTCATCCAGCCCAAATGATGACTATGGGATATTGGTGAAGGGGCTGGTGATGAACACTGAAT